>NW_023270320.1:18062469-18180614 GCF_011800145.1 Mirounga leonina | reverse complement strand
TTTCTTTCTTTCTTTCTTTCTTTCTTTCTTTCTTTCTTTCTTTCTTTCTTTCTTTCTTTCTTTCTTTCTTTCTCTCTCTCTCTCTCTCTCTCTCTCTCTTTCTTTCTTTCTTTCTTCGGCTACTTGGTCCAACAATGAATAAAAACTTGAGTTAGGTGATGAAGTACTACTTAGTTTCTGTGACTAATGATCATCCACATATTCCTGGGCACTTTTTTTTTCTTAATTGAGGTATAACTGTCATACAGCATTATATTGGTTTTAGGCATACAACATAATGATTTGATATTTGATCACTATAATAAATCTAGTTAACATCTGTCACCATACATATTTACAGAATTTTTGTGTGTGTGATGAGACACTTTTAAAATTTATTCTCTTAGCAACTTTCTCATAAACCTTACAGTATTATTAATTATAGTTGCCATGCTGTACATTACATCTCTAGGACTCATTTATTTTATAAATGGAAGTTTGTACCTTTGACTCCCTTAATCCATTTCTCCTACCTCTGGCAACCCTCCACCTCTGGCAACCACGAATCTCTTCTCTGTATCTCTGAGATTATGGTATTTTGTTTATTTGGGGGGCGGGGTGCTTTTTATAGGTTTATCACTACTCTGTGGTGGTAACACAAGAAGTCATCTTCGGGGCAGGTGGAGAAATCTTTCCACTGGATTTTTGGGGCAACTTTTATCATGATACACACCAAAACCTTGCAGAAGCTATATTTTTGTAGCTGAGATCTTACTGCAGTCTTCCCAACATGTAGTTGATTCTGAGTTTTCTATTCTCTATAATGCTTAGCCTCGGGAGAGTTTTTTTTCTCCAGTTTCTGTATCTTTGGTGTCTAGTTCCAGGTTCTAGTATTGGTAATCCTGGTTCAGCTCAATTTCAGATTAGCAACACACTAGGAGATTTTTAGGCATGATAAAATATGCTCTAAGTTTTGGTGAGATAAAAAGCTATCTATGTGGTATGATTTAAGATTCTCTAATCTCCCTATGTCCTGGGGGAAAAAAAAAATGTTTCCCATATTGTCTAAAATTTTTATCATTTAAATCATGCCTTTGGATTCAGAGACTGATTCTCAAACTATACTCTCATGAAATCCTACTTATCTGCAGCTAAAATTGAATGTCAGTAATTATCAATTTTATATTTTTTCCTTAATTGTTTTAAATTTTTGTTGGATACTGCCTCTCAGTGATAGAATTTCATACCAAATTACCAGATTTTTTTTTTAAGATTTTATTTGTTTGACAGAGAGAGAGAGCAAATGTGAGCACAAAAGCAGGGGGAGCGGCAGGGCAAGGGAGAGGGAGAAGTAGGCTCCCTGCTGAGACCAACAAGGGGCTCAATCCCAGGACCCCAGGATCATGACCTGAACCATAGGCAGATGCGTAACTGACTGAGCCACTCTGGTGCCAACCCCTCCAGATTTCTTTTTCTGTTAGTAATACACATGTATACACACACATAGTTTTTTATATAAGCTTGATAAATCGGAGTTTTGGAATCTGTAAGGAGCATCATGACTTTAGGACTTTGACTAACCAAGCAACTTTGGTTGTGTCTATATATATCACATATATTATCTATGATATATATATATATATATAATATGTGTGTATATATATAAATATATGTATGTGTATATATATATATAAACAAACAAAAAGTGCACTTGCAGAAATATTTACATCAAACATAAAATGAAGGTGCTAAAATAAATACGAGCAAAAAAATCCTTCTAATTCTGTGATAGACAACACTGGTGAAAGCTAATGCCTTAAATCACTTGTGAGCATTAATCTCTCAGCACAAACTTCTTTATCAGATCTGTTAGCTAAGTAGGTCCCACAGGGCTTTTGTTCAGAGGACAGAATATAGTCCCTTCCAGAAAAGGAAGCAGTTCCTCCCAGTTATTCCCCACCATATTATCATGTTTCATTTTCTTACAGTGACACATTCACATTTCAAAATAAGCTTTAAAAAAGATGTTTTTGTTTATTTTTTCTCCCTGTAAAGTATAAGCTCCGTGAGGGCAGTCATCTTGCCTGATCGCTATATTCCAATATCTGACATGCAGTCAACACCTAGAAATTGTAGTAAGTGGATGATTGAGTGAACGAGAAGACCTGTGTAGGGCAATCTGGCTTGAGGTCCCACATAAAGAGAGAACAGGAGAAGACATCCTAACTATAACGTAGAGAAAGGAATGGGGAAGATAAAAGGGGAAGCCGGAAAGGGGTGAAGTGACCTAATTTATATCATCTATGATTATCCTTGTGCCAGACCTATATCGTTATAGGAGGAACTATAATAAGCTGTCTGTCCTGTATCTCTTGAGATGGTGGCACTGCCGTTAAAGATGGATTTCTGTTTTCCCTTCTCAAGTCTGGCTATTTAAGCATAACTAACTAGGGTGTGGTGAGACATCTGATCCAAGCTAGGACAATTAGATTCTTTTGCCCTGATATATGGATAAAATAACCTGATTCCAACCTTAATAGATCAATATCCATTTTTAGATCAAATATTTTGTATAAAGTCTCCTTAAAGATTATCTTACTAATCTAACTTCCTTGCAAATAAGTTTTACAAATCCCCCTTTAGAATTCTCTCACAAGTCTTTTATAATATAACCTACTTGCACATAATTTTGAAAATACCATGACCTAACTACAATACAAAGGAGAAATAAAGGAAAATAAGAGGACAACATTTCGTGATGAGATTCTATTTATTTCAAAATGTAAATGCTAGGATAGTGTGAATGCAGAAGCTGCAACTGAAGATTGACAGGGATGTGTTAGGTATGTCATTCAAATTCCCTAAGTGGTTTTCCTGGTGGTGACATGATATTTTTTGAAGTGGTGAGCGTCTCTTAGTAAATTCTGAACAATATAAAATACAGCATTTCTTTCCATTTGCATGGATGTTGTATTCCTGGACAACTTACTAGTTGTGCAAAATTGTATTAACTTTTGAAAAAAAGTGTAAAGAGTAAAGTGAACTTGGGTTCCAGGTGGAGGGGTGCACAACTGTCCACACATTTCTGAGATTTTAGGATCCCCCAAGTCATTATGACAACCAAAGATGTCTTAACAAATTTCAAATACTCATTCTAGGGGGTAGTGTTGCCCCTGTTGGAATTTTTGGATTCCCTTATGATAAAGTAGACCTATTTTTTAGTGTTGCTACAATTTTAAAAGATTGGAAATTAAGCTTTTAGTCTACCAAATGCAGTACACAGCTGTGGACTCCTACTGCTGAGAAAGGATGAAGTTGAACAGACAGGAAAGAGTTCTCTTCCTCCCAGAATGCTATAATATTCCCCTGAAAGTAAATTTTGCTTCTTTTTCCTCTTCAGTCTTCCCCTCCTCAGACATACATAACTTAGTTTGATTTCTCTCATTTGCAATTACAGTAATCTGTTTTAATACTGTTCTTCTCTTCAAATCCAGAGGAACTTTGGGTTTTTTCATATTGAGCTCTCCTTGGAACAAAATTATTTCGAGGTACTATAATTTATGTAACTTTCTAAAAGCTTACACTCTTAGGGGCTCCTGGTTGGTTCAGTCGGTTAAGCACCTGACTCTTGATTTTGGAGGTCATGATCTCAGTGTCCTGGGATCTAGCCCCACACTGGGGTCTGCACTCAGTGCAGAGTCTGCTTGGGATTCTCTCTCTCCCTCTACCCCTTCCCCCGCTTGTGCTCTCTCTCTATCTCTCTCTAAAATAAATAGATAAAATCTTTTAAAAAATAAAAATAAAATAAAAGTTCACACTCTTGTTGAGACTAAATAGTTTAGAAACTGGATGCCTAGGACCTGACTTGTCTCTGATTATAACTGTTTCTATATTTCTTTTTACAACTATTGTCAAATTATTTTTACATTTAAAAAAAAAAATCTTGTTTTATCCCAGACATCTAGAAAAGTAAGAAATACATTGTAGGTACTTAATGAGTATCTGTTAAATTAATTAACCTTTGAATAAAAGTTTTTTTCTAGTGCTGATCTTACTGCTTTCCCCCCTCCAAATTCATTATGGAGTATGTGATTAGAAATGATCCATAAGCTCAGGACAGATTTCACTGTAGTTAAAGCACCTGTTTCATTCAGAATTCATATAGATGAGGTGGATAATAGTCAGCACTCAGGTAAATATGTCATCTACTCAGGCTCCTGAGACACTCACACTATTGTGTAATAGAATTATTGGGATACACAAAGTGTCACATTGCATATTGGGGTAAAATTCCCCTCACTGCCTGGCAATCAAAAAAGGCAAAACATGTCTTTCTCAAGTGACCATTCTATTGAATTTGGTATTCTATCTTGACCCGTGAGTAATAGGAAATAAATGATAGTATATGAATGTAGAACCTGCAGTTGAAGCTTTACACCTGATCACTAGTGTTTACGGATTACATTGGCTCAGCAATGTATTTTAACTCAGCACAGACAAGTCAAGATGGTTAATTTGTATTTTGCCCAAATCACACACTTAAATGTCTGTGTAAACTATATCAAAACAAATCTGCTTTGGAGAAACACAAGAGATAGTTTTAAGAGAAATACTAATTTAAGAAAGTTGTATTATGACAGTAACCCATACATGTAATCTCTGGGAGTTAAATCCACAGAATATTAAACTCTGAAAAAAATGAATTTAAATAATAACAAACAAATATATTAGGATAGCCACCCACTTAGTTAAGTCTCTTGTACAAGAGTACTCAAAACATAGTTACAGAGCAGAGTTTGTGTATAAAAGATCTTACTTTCCTAATCATGGAAACCTTGGAGTACCCTGAATTGCAGCCTGCTCACTGAAGGAGAAAACCAATGTACTCTAACAGTCTCCAAGAGGTCAGTTTTAGCACATGCTCTCTCTCTGCTCAGCTTTGGAACTACACAGACATGGATTCACTTCCACCTCTACTTGTGAGCTGTGTGAACTTGGCCAAGCTCTTTAACTTTACTAAATGCCAATTTCCTAAAATAGTAAAATCGGATTAATCACTGTACCTAACCCATATAGGTTGTGAGATTATAAGGAGATAGTGACGTGGATACAGTCACCAATCTTGACCCCTAGATATTTATGTACCAGTTGTTATTTCATTGTAATTGCTAATATGATGTTCATGACTGCCGGCGAGAATGAGTGAACCATGATTGGGAGGTAAAAAGCTGAGTATGGTCCCCAGTGTAGGGTGGCAGGGTCACCCTGGGGAGAAAAACTGATGAGCTGGCTGTGTGGGACAGTATTGACAGATGGTCACATAAAAATCTATCCTCAGATGAGACTTAAGTGTTGGTTTTTGCATGGCTCTATGGTAGAACTAAATATAAGTGCTTGAGTTTAATAATATCGAAAGCCCTCCAAAGGTTCTTAACTGCCTAAAGGCAGCTTTTAATTTTAAACACTGAGAAAAGTCAATCAGCCTACACCTAAAAATATGCATTAGGATGTGTTTTGCATGCATTAAAACCTAATTTCACATCTCACCAAGTTTAACTACTTTTTTGCTCAACTAGTCTTAGAGTCTGGGTATTTTATTTATTTATAATAGATCACATAGGTTGTTTAAACTTACACAGGCCTGCATTAAATAACTATTCTCCTTATTTGTACACATGCCTTCAGCAATGTTGTTTCCTTGAGATATTTAAAATATAAAGGCTTTCATCAGAAACTTAAGGAAAGTTGTAAGCTATAAATAAATTATCTCTCAGCCCATTGGGGAAAGCAAAATCTAACAGAATGGAAAAACAAAATTTTATTAAAATATATTAAAATATATTCATATTACATAATAAATGGTCTATATTTTACATAGAATTTATTGCATGTATGTTTACCAATGTAAAGTTAAAATGACATTTTTATTTGTTTTGATTTCAGCATGCAGAGCCCTTGTTTTGTAAACCTTGTTGCTATTGCTTAGTTTTGCTTGAAGACTTTTTATAGGAGAATTTCATCCTTTAATTTGTATAAGTAGACAGGCTAGTTTGTGTATGCGGATATTTCAAAAATGATAAGTGGAAAACGAATGCCTCTAAATCGGGAAAAAAGAGGAGGCATTGCTGGTGATGTTCTTCTGCAGATTTTTCAGTGTGGGGTTCAGGTAAATGGGGACAAGAAGCTTGATTATATAGCTCTGCCTGCCTGAGTTGGTGTAATTTGTTATCACCGAGAGTCCAGCCCACTGGGGATGGGACTCAAGCTGAAACTGCCACTGAAATTGCCAAGAAGTTCGTTCAGTGAGTTCAATTCTTAGCCCTACTTTGTGGGGTTAACATTAGCTGTTATAAAAGTCACTTTTTTGATCCAACCAATTTTGGAGAACAACATAAGCACATAAGCAGGACATAATGCCTGAAAGATCGACTCTACCGGTCCTCCCAAAAGATTGTCTTCAGTGTGATAGTAGGATTCTTACCCTTTGATCTTCCCTCCTGGCCAAAAATCTTTCCACAACTTTCTTGTAGCTTTCTTGGCATAAAAGGATACAGTTCAAGCAAAGGTAAATGGTATTCTCTCCCAATCCTAGTATTCTATCTGTTGGTAACTCTTTCTACTACAGCTGCACTATTATAACCGTATTTTATCCCTTTATGTCTTTGAAATACTTGACAATTCCAGGAATCTAAAGTAACGAGACGTTTTCTATATTTTCTTTAATAGTGATATTCCTGTACCCCTTTTGGAAGTTTTCTGGGGATTCTGTATATTTTTACGGAACTTGTACAAGGTCCTACTTTTTTTTTTTTTTTTTTTGGAATAAAATAGTACATAGAAATTTCCTTTTTCTTGAAATGGGAAATGCCTTTGCTTTCAACCTTATCCCCTGGGAATGAAATTGCTGGCTCTGGGCAGACACTAGTAGTAATGGATGTCAGAGTAGATGGGGCCATACATGAGATGTTCTGGATGCTGCTGTGCTACATTAGGTCTCTTTTTTCCCAAGCTACACGAGGAGATTAAAGGTGTGCTGTTGATGAGGGCAGGCTCAGGCCAGGGGCCAGCATGCACTTGCAATAGTCAAACATAATGAAGGAAAAATGGCATTCTTGAAAACACATTTTGAGATCTTCTTTTTCTTTCTTTCTTTCTTTCTTTCTTTCTTTCTTTCTTTCTTTCTTTCTTTCTTTCTTTCTCTTTCTTTCCTTCTTTCTTTCTCTTTCTTTCTTTCTTTTCTTTCTTTCTTTCTTTCTTTCTTTCTTTCTTTCTTTCTTTCTTTCTTTCTTTCTTTCTTTCTTTCTCTCTCTCTCTCTCTTCCTTCCTTCCTTCCTTCCTTTCTTTCCTTTCTTTCCTTTCTTTCCTTTCTTTCCTTTCTTTCTTGTAGGCTCCATGCCCAGCGTGGAGCCCAGTGCGAGGCTTGTGCTCACGACACCGTTTGTTCTTTCTCTCTCTCTCTCTTTCTTTCTTTCTTTCTTTCTTTCTTTCTTTCTTTCTTTCTTTCTTTCTTTCTTTCTTTCTTTTTCTTTCTTTCTTTTTAAGATTTTATTAATTTATTTGACAGAGAGATAGAGAGAGAACACAAGTAGGCAGAGAAGCAGGCAGAGGGAGAGGGAGAAGCAGGTTCCCCGCAGAGCAGGGAGCCTCGATGTGGGACTCGATCCCAGGACCCTGGGATCATGACCTGAGCCGAAGGCAGCCGCTTAACCGACTGAGCCACCCAGGTGCCCCTTTCTTCCTTCCTTCCTTCCTTCCTTCCTTCCTTCCTCTTTTCTTTCTTTCTTCTTTCCTTTCTTTCCTTTCTTGTAGGCTCCATGCCCAGCGTGGAGCCCAGTGCGAGGCTTGTGCTCACGACACCGAAACCAAGACCTGAGCTGAGATCAAGAGTCTTACACTTGGGCACCTGGGTGGCTCAGTCGTTAAGCCTCTGCCTTTGGCTCAGGTCATGATCCCAGGGTCCTGGGATCGAGTCCCACATCGGGCTCCCTGCTCAGCAGGAAGCCTGCTTCTCCCTCTCCCACTCCCCCTGCTTGTGTTCCTGCTCTTGCTATGTCTCTCTCTGTCAAATAAATAAATAAATAAATCTTAAAAAAAAAAAAAAAAGAGTCTTACACTTAACTGAGTGAGCCACCCAGGCACTCCCAAATTGAGATTTCTATCTTTGGCTTATCACTTTTAGCACTTAGTTTATCACTTATCACTATCTTAGTTTACACATAGACACCCCCAGAGTATTATTATTATTTTTTTTTTGAAAAATGGGTCTAATCCGTTTTCTATCAATAAAAAGTGTGTATGGTCCTTCTAATGGTGACTGTTAGTGGTTTTTTATTATTATTACAGAGCTCACCAAAACTAAGCAAAATTTGGTGGAGTCAGACTGCTTCAGCAAAGGGGTTGGTTTCAGCTTGTCTTGGGGATGAAGCTTTGTAATTTGGACCAAGAAAGCTTACATTTAGTGCTCCTGCTATGTTAAAAAAGATCCATGGCAGCCTTGATGGAAGTCTCACATCCAGTTGCCCCTAGACATCCTGAGTAACCATTAAGTGGCTAAATGCAATGATAAACACCTACAGGCATTGCTAGATAGATAGATGTGGTTGTATGAGCGCTCTAGACAGAAATCTGAAATCTAGACTTCCCCCGAAGCAAGTAAAACAGTGCCTGTAGAAATAATGAATTCAGGAAGATTTTGACTGTTTGGGTTATAGTCAGATAACAGAATTTTCCTGAAAGTTTAAGTTCCTTCTTGTGGCTACCAAATACAATGAATTACCAGAAAAGTATTTTCTAGGCAGTCTACATATAACTACTTTCATAAAGTAGAGAGCTTTATGCAAATGCAAAGTATTCACATATTAATATCTTGAGCAAGGATTATCTTAATTGTAATTCTGATGTATCTAGTTTAATGCCACAAGATGCTACAATCTACTTCAGTTAACTAAGAGACTTATAAACTAATTTCTTAGTGTTTTACATATTCAGCAATCTACATTGTCATTATTTAAAGATGAAAAGAGGGAGTTTTTCAAGATTAAATGTTAAAAGATGCAAACTAACATGCTCATTTAATTAAGGAAGCATGCAGATGAGTGTTTGGGAAGAATATCAAACTTAACATGGTGTTTTATATGTTGTATCCTCCACTAGTTTTCATCACAGCCTCATTATCTGAAACTTCTCTGTTTCCTTCTAATTGAAAGAACACCTGCTCTTCATTTCTTGCTGAGTTTGCTGTTTTCATTTACTCTTCGTAACATCTCGAAGGACCAATTGCTAGATTATATCCTTAAAATTCTCCTTCAGCAGCCTGGATAGGCAATTATCTTGGAAAGGGGAAGTTAAGTCAAAGTGTTCAAAATTTGTGCCTGAGGTTTTTAAATATGACCCTTAGAAGGAATATGCCTCTTTTAGGAAGATAAATTTCTAACGTGAGCTCCCCACTATTCACGGAACTGGCATGAGATTGTACAGGAAGATGTGCATGTCTAGCATGACAAAATACTCTGACAAAACCCAAGAAACAATTAGAAACTGTACACAGGTTTTGGATTTCAAAACTAATTTTGATTAGCAAGTATACTGGATATTATATAAGCGATTATACTCATGGACACATCAAAGTTGGGTGAGTCAAAATTAAAACAATCAAATAAACCTCAATGAATGCTAACTTTCAAAACAAAATAAAGAAAGCAGTGTTGGGATTTCAGATTTTCCTGTGTTTATTATTTATGCCTTAAGTAATAAACCTCTTTGTAAAGTGTGTGCTTTTTAGACTATTATTTTGTTTATTCTTCTATGATAAAAATAATACAATCATTTTCATTTATTTAATATTGACAACATCTTATATGTTCAAAGAAGAAAAATAAGTAAAATTAAATAATTAAATTATAGATCATTCATATAATAATGGATGATTTTTAATATCACTTTTGGTGCCTAAATTTTGTTACATATAAAAATAGACTTTCTTTTTAAATGACTGAGCATCAGTTAACATTTTTTTATACTAGAGTAAAAGTTATGAAAGGCTAATGTGAATATGCAAAACTTCTTTTAGTCAATGGAATTAAATAGGGATACATTTTAAAACAAAATTGTGGGAACTTATGCAAATTATAAACTATCTGTATTCTTAAAGGTTGCAGATGAACAACAACAGCAAATGTATAATTCTATATTGTTACTAACCATTCATAGCTCCAAATGCTTAGATTTCTTTTTTCCAGAGAAATTTCATCCCTAGTGAAAGGTAGCATATATCTCCTCCTTTTGTTAGAGAATATCCCAATAATTACAAATTTCGAGTTTACCATTTTCTCATGACCTATGACATCATTATTTTTTGCAGAACAGAAAGTTGTTGGGGTTCACTTCAAGCATCTTGATTTTTTGCTATAGGAATCCTCTAAAAATTATTTATCAAATATACAGAGATTTCTATATATCCATGAAATTTATAAATCTCTGTAGGAATGGCCATTTAGGATTTGTAACATTTTTATGTGTAGATTGATACTGCATAGCAAAGTGCTAGAAAAGTACTAGATAGCATTTTAACTAATATTTAACCTAATTATTATCCATACTAATAAGCTTATATTAGAAAATCATTTTTTTCATAAATAAATATCTTTGGGTCTTTACATATTTTATATATAGAAACATGAACTTTTTCTACAGTAAGTGTATGCTGATTTTCTATATGATTTCCCAAAGGAAAAAAAATGTATATTTTACTTTTAAAAAACTGTTTTTAGGGGCAGAGTCACTTTTGTTGCATTTATATGGTTAAAGCTTTAAGAAGTAATAAATATTAACTTCCCTTAAACTTTATATGAGCTTATCTCCAATTAAAAGGGAATTATTTTAGAATGCATTTAACATAAAAATGTGCTTGCCTGATAGAATCTATTTTCCAACTTCTCTTTTTACATGTGACCCTTCAATGGTGGAAAAAGAAGTATTAAATGTTTTCGTGCACTTAAATTGCTAAATTTACTGACTTCCATTCATTAGAATTTTAATTTTATTATGTGGATCATGAACATCAAGGAGCAAATACCCAAATCAAGTTCCCATGGTTTTTTATTCCATCAGATCTGTGGTCAGCCATAATCTGTTGCCCCAAAGAGGGAAACTAAATACCATCTATGTTTTAGGTAATGATGTTGAAATTATTTTAGCTTATTATACTATTTCCCCCATTCCAGCCTTAGGTGGTTTTTTAGTCCCCTGGAGAAATCTAAAATCACTTTTAACATCTTAGCAGATTTACCATAAAAAACTCTGCATCACCTCTAAGAAATTTACATTTATTGCCTAAGATTCTGAGACACCTTTGTTCTCTAATCTTGAGGTCTATGGGTTCTTCCTAGGGGAAATCCATGTATTTAAACACATTAACAAATTACATTTTTTGAATGTTGACCAAGGCTCTCTATCAGTCTACTTGATGTATTGAAATGCTGAGAAGCTGGGAAGTCATACCCAAGAGAACATCAGTGAAATTTTCCCCCAAGTTTAATAAAAACAAACAAAAATAGCCAAATTATCTTAAAGCATTCTATAAGACTCTTTGAAAGAGATAGCATGAGAATCCTGAGTTGAAGTCTTAGGATACTTTTTATGTTGGCCTAATTACAAAATAAAAATGATTAAATATAATTAACCCATTAAAATACGGCTTCAAGAGGATTCTCTTCATGTACAGTTCTATACAACACATTTATTTTCTTGAAATAAGTTAGCTAGTGTTGATGTCAGTATAGAGAAGCTAAATCATATGAAAACAGCTCTAATTAAGAATGATAGGTTTTAAGAAGCCCCATGAGAACAGGAAACCTCAAAAGAATCTTGAACATATTATTATTTAACTGCCCATAAAGTCATTTCTTAAGGTCCAATCATCAGCATAGGAGAAACTTTAAAGTTATTTTGGATCTCTTCTATACATGGAAATGTGACCATTATGAGCAACTTGACTAATATACATACATATTCAAGACCCCATTTAACATTTCCATTTGTTTGTTTTCCTAACAAGTTTGTCTTTTGTTCAATATTCAGGTTAAAGTTGAATACTCACATTATTAGAAACTTCAGCCCCAAAGCAGAATCTAATTAGGTAGTTCCATTAAAAGATAATAGTTCTATGGACTCTGAGAAACAAACTGAGGGTTCTAGAGGGGAGAGGGGTGGGGGGATGGGTTAGCCCAGTGATGGGTATTAAAGAGGGCACATACTGAATGGAGCACTGGGTGTTATATGCAAACAATGAATCATGGAACACTACATCAAAAACTAATGATGTAATGTATGGTGATTAACATAACATCATAAAATAAAATTTAAAAAAAATTAAAAAAAGATAATAGTTCTAATTACATATAGAAATGGAATCTGGATGCTTATATATTCCATAATTCTAAGTAATCAGTCTGTTTTATGATAGCTTGATCTAGCCTTAGGTGATGGTAGCAGTATAAAAATGATGGGAAAAAAACCCAAAAGTAAACACAGAACTCAAATTCCCCAGTGGCTTATCTGACAAATATATATCCTGAGGGTCCTCATACATATTTTTCGGTTACTAAAATTTTTAACTGAAATGTGACATGATGGAGAAGAAAATGCGGATACTCAGGTCTTCTAATCTTCTTTAATATGTGTTAATTACTAATATTATTATTATTACTATTATTATGCTTATAAGACATCTGCTCTGGAGGTAATACCTCTTCACAAGTAGACATATACATAGAGAGTAGCTAGAGGGACATGTGAAGTTGAGGGATGGTGTATTAGTTTCCAAATAAACACAGACTTAGTGATTTAAAGCACCTTGAGTTTATTCATATGGTTCTGGAAGCCAGAAGTCTGACATAAGTCTTATGGGGTTAAGATGAGGGTGCCAGCTGGGCTGGTTTCTTCTGGAGGTTCTATGAGAGAATTCATTTCTTTGCCTTTTCTACTTTGGGAAGCCACCAGCATTCTTTGGCTTGTGACCCCTCCCTCATTTCCAATCACTCTTTCTCCCCATGCTTTGGTCACACATTGTCTTGTTTCTCCTCTGTCAACAAATCTGCTCCCACCTGCCTCTTCTGATTAAATTTAGGCCCATCGAGATAATCAACATTAATTTCCCCATCACAAGATCCTTAATTTAATCACATGTGCAAAGTCTCTTTTGTCATATAAGGTGAAATCCATAGGATCCAGAGATTAGGACCAGGTTATCTTTGGGGGTCATTATTCAGCCTACCACACAAGCCACACAAGATTTCACTTTTTACCTTTTAAGAAGAGAGACCTTGAACATGCTTTTGTGTTGATGACAAGGAGCCAGTAGAGGGGAAATGTTGAAGATATGAAAAAATCAGGAAATAATCACCAGAGCTAGTCCTTGCAGTAGGCAGATGGGATCTAGAGAACAAACAGAGAGATTATCAGTACTTGAGAGGCTAGGACATTGTTTTACAGTGAGGAGGAAGAAAGGATGATGGGTAGAGGTGTGGCTGAATTTGTAGTAGGTATGGTATCAGGAAACAGGGGATTCCTACCTGAGGGCTTCTCCTTTGGCTCTTACACTGGAGGTAGGTCTTTTCTCGGGAATGGAGAGGTGGTAGTGAGGTAGGACATTTTAATGAAGGATGCAAATGAGAAATAATTGTATGGATAATGGGAAAAAGAATTAACTTAAGAAACACAGAAGGCATATTGGTCAGGATAGAGGGCCTGATTTCTGTTGAAGACTGTGACTATTCAGGGGTTCTGAAGTTTTGTTTTGTTTTGTTTTTTATAAAAATAGAAGCTTGGATGTTGCTGTAGAATATTTGGACAGATGTATTAATCCAAGATTTCTAGGCAGAGACAGTGGAAGACTGGAAGAATAAGGGAGTTGAAGTTTTTGAAATGGTAGGTATTCAATTCTAAGCTGGTGGGGGAAAGATTAAGAAATTTAGTGGGAGTAACTGAGTAAGAGATGGAAGGATAGGAGATTGGTGGCAGAGAGCAGGAGGCTTACATTTAGATTTTAAGAGTCTAAGAGTTACCAGAGTTCCAGCTGAGTATGGTGAGGTAGTGCATGTCTGAGGGGTATTGGTGAACAAGTGTACTAGGAATGAGGAGTACGGGGGATGAGAGAGTATTGGATTGTTTATTCTTTGTATAGGTATTTAAATCATTTAGGAAGATGGAAAGTCTTGCATCTTGAAGATAGTCCATAAAAGGGAGTGATTACCAAGTTGACTGCGGGGGAAGTACTTCCTTGGTGAAGAGCCAAGAGTCAATTTGCAACTCAGGCGAAGAGGCAAAGGGTAAATTTGGTGGACAGACTGTGACTATAGGGAATTTTTGTTATGAAGTAGAATTATAAAGGACATAGTCAAAGAGTAATGAGGGAAGAATACTGTGGGAAATTGGATTATAGAAGAGGAATCAGAATTTTTATGGGAGAGTATACTGGGGGAAGAGAGATCACATATGACTTCATACCATGCATTGAATGTCAATTATGGTACTTTGGCTGAAAATAACAACAATTCTCCCCTAACGGTGGTTATAACAATATGAGCATTTCCTATCCCATATAAATAGGCATCCAGAGTTTGTTCAGTTTCAGCAGCTCAATAATGGTAGGATTCACGTTCTTTCCATCTTCCTGCACAGGAATCCTTTTGGTCTTGGCTTTTTTTTTTTTTTTTTTTTCAGACTTGTCCCTTAGGATCATAAGATTAAAGGGAACAAACATTAAATTTTCAAAACACAACACTCAGTGGAAGGTAAAAGAAATGACTTTATTATTTTTTTTAAGGGTGAGTAAAGCCCTCAAAGAAACTACATTGCTGGCATCACCTAAAATACAGTTGGCCAAAATTACATTATCTGCCCATGACTAAACTCGTGATTGGGCAAGGTTAGAGAGACCACCATGATTAGCTGGGAACACGCCAGACATCCAGAGATGTCTCCACACACAGATGTGTAGCCTCCTTTAAATGAGGAAGAAGAGCAATGGATTTATTTAGGCTATGAATATAATGTCTGTCACTGGTGGTGGTCAAGAATGAGAAAACCGGAAGTGTGGAAATTTGCATCACATTTGTGTCTGTTGGTAATGGTGTGGCGTTGAGCAATTATAATCTCATCACCTGTAGAATTTTGTCTTAATTTATACAAAATTCCTAGTCCACAAAAAGTACAAGGTATCAGCTGCTGCTGCTTCTGTTTATTTATTTATTTTTTGATGCTTGACATAGATATTTTAAGCAAGGATTAAAAAAAATCCCCACTTTTCTTTTTACTTTTATGCTGACTTTTAACTTTTCTGTCCCTGTGTCTGACTATAAAAATAAATGAAAGAGGAGATTATGGGAATAAAAAGTGAAGATTGGGTATGGGTCTCTCCAATTCCCAAGACCTTAATTATTTTTTAATTAATTTTTTTATTCTTATGTTAATCACCATACATTACATCATTAGTTTTAGATGTAGTGTTCCATGATTCATGTTTGTGTATAATACCCAGCACTCCATGCAGAACGTGCCCTCTTTAATACCCATCACCAGGCTAACCCATCCTCCCATCCCCCTCCCCTCTAGAACCCTCAGTTTGTTTTTCAGAGTCCGTTGTCTCTCATGGTTTGTCTCCCCCTCCTATTCCCCCCCTTCATTCTTCCCCTCCTGCTATCTTCTTTTTTTTTTTTTCTTAACATATATTGCATTGTTTGTTTCAGAGGTACAGATCTAAGATTCAACAGTCTTGGCACAATTCACCATGCTTACCAGAGCACATACCCTCCCCAGTGTCTATCACCCAGTCACCCATCCCTCCCACCCTCCCCCCCACTCCAGCAACCCTCAGTTTGTTTCCTGAGATTAAGAATTCCTCATATCAGTAATGTCATATGATACATGTCTTTCTCTGTTTGACGTATTTCACTCAGCATAATACCCTCCAGTTCCATCCACATCGTTGCAAATGGCAAGATCTCATTTCTTTTGATGGCTGCATAAAATTCCTTTATATATATATATATATATATATATATCACATCTTCTTTATCCATTCATCTGTCGATGGACATCTTGGCTCTTTCCACAGTTTGGCTATTGTGGACATTACTGCTATAAACATCGGGGTGCATGTCCCCCTTCGGATCCCTACATTTGTATCTTTGGGGTAAATATCCAGTAGTGCAATTGCTGGGTCGTGTGGTAGCTCTATTTTCAACTTTTTGAGGAACCTCCATACTGTTTTCCAGAGTGGCTGCACCAGCTTGCATTCCCACCAACAGTGTAGGAGGGTTCCCCTTTCTCTGCATCCCAGCCAACATCTGTCATTTCCTGACTTGCTAATTTTAGCCATTCTGACTGGTGTGAAGTGGTATCTCATCGAGGTTTTGATTTGGATTTCCCTGATGCCGAGCGATGTTGAGCACTTTTATGTGTCTGTTGGCCATTTGGATGTCTTCTTTGGAAAAATGTCTGTTCATGTCTTCTGCCCATTTCTTGATTGGATCATTAGTTCTTTGGGTGTTAAGCTTGATAAGTTCTTTATAGATTTTGGATACTAGCCCTTTATCTGATATGTCATTTGCAAATATCTTCTCCCATTCTGTTGGTTGTCTTTTGGTTTTGTTGACTGTTTCTTTTGCTTTGCAAAAGCTTTTTATCTTGTTGAAGTCCCAATAGTTCATTTTTTCCCTTGCTTCCCTTGCCTTTGGCGATGTTTCTAGGAAGAAGTTGCTGCGGTTGAGGTCAAAGAGGTTGACGCCTGTGTTCTCCTTTAGGATTTTGATGGACTCCTGTCTCACATTGAGGTCTTTCAACCATTTGGAGTCTATTTTTGTGTGTGGTGTAAGGAAATGGTCCAGTTTCATTCTTCTGCATGTGGCTGTCCAATTTTCCCAACACCATTTGTTGAAGAGACTGTCTTTTTTCCATTGGGCATTTTTTCCTGCTGTGTCAAAGATTAGTTGACCATAGAGTTGAGAGTTCATTTCTGGGCTCTCTATTCTGTGCCATTGATCTATGTGTCTGTTTTCGTGCCAGTACCACACTGTCTTGATGATGACAGCTTTGTAATAGAGCCTGAAGTCCAGAATTGTGATGCCACCAGCTTTGCTTTTCTTTTTCAACATTCCTCTGGCTGTTCGGGGTCTTTTCTGGTTCCATACAAATTTTAGGATTATTTGTTCCATTTCTTTGAAAAAAGTGGATGGTATTTTGATGGGAATTGCATTGAATGTGTAGATTGCTCTAGGTAGCATTGACATCTTCACAATATTTGTTCTTCCAATCCATGAGCATGGAACGTTTTTCCATTTCTTTGTGTCTTCCTCACTCTCTTTCATGAGTATTTTGTAGTTTTCTGAGTACAGATCCTTTGCCTCTTTGGTTAGGTTTATTCCTAGGTATCTGATGGTTTTGGGTGCAATTGTAAATGGGATCGACTTCTTAATTTCTCTTTCTTCTGTCTTTTTGTTGGTGTATAGGAATGCCACTGATTTCTGTGCATTGATTTTATATCCTGCCACTTTACTGAATTCCTGTATGAGTTCTAGCAGTTTTGGGGTGGAGTCTGTTGGGTTTTCCACATAAAGTATCCTATCATCTGCAAAGAGTGAGAGTTTGACTTCTTCCCTGCCGATTTGGATGCCTTTTATTTCTTTTTGTTGTCTGATTGCTGTGGCTAGGACTTCTAATACTATGTTGAATAGCAGTGGTGATAGTGGATATTCCTGCCACGGTCCTGACCTTAGGGGGAAAGCTCTCAGTTTTTCCCCATTGAGAATGATATTTGCTGTAGGTTTTTCATAGATGGCTTTTATGATATTGAGGTATGTACTCTCTATCCCTATCCTCTGAAGAGTTTTGATCAAGAAAGTATGCTGTACTTTGTAAAAAGCTTTTTCTGCATCTATTGAGAGGATCATATGATTCTTGTTCTTTCTTTTGTTAATGTATTATATCACGTTGATTGATTTGCAGATGTTGAACCAACCTTGCAGCCCAGGGATAAATTCCACTTGGTCGTGGTGAATAATCCTTTTAATGTACTGTTGGATCCTATTGGCTAGTATTTTGGAAGGCAGCTATGCTAACCACTATACCACCAACGCTATTGGCTAGTATTTTGGTGAGAATTTTTGCATCCATGCTCATCAGGGATATTGGTCTGTAATTCTCCTTTTTGATGGGGTCTTTGTCTGGTTTGGGGATCAAGGTAATGGTGGCCTCATAAAACGAGTTTGGAAGTTTTCCTTCCATTTCTATTTTTTGGAACAGTTTCAGAAGAATAGGTATTAATTCTTCTTGAAATGTTTGGTAGAATTCCCCTGGGAAGCCATCTGGCCCTGGGCTTTTGTTTTTTGGGAGATTTTTGATGACGGCTTCCATTTCCTTAGTGGTTATAGGTCTGTTCAGGTTTTCTATTTCTTCCTGGTTCAGTTTTGGTAGTTGATACATCTCTAGGAATGCATCCATTTCTTCCAGGTTATCTAATTTGATGGCATAGAGTTGCTCATAATATGTTCTTATAATTGTTTGTATTTCTTTGGTGTTGGTTGTGATCTCTCCTCTTTCATTCATGATTTTGTTGATTTGGGTCATTTCTCTTTTCTTTTTGGTAAGTCTGGCCAGGGGCTTATCAATCTTGTTAATTCTTTCAAAGAACCGGCTCCTAGTTTCATTGATCTGTTCTACTGTTCTTTTAGTTTCTATTTCATTGATTTCTGCTCTGATCTTTATTATTTCTTTTCTCCTGCTGGGTTTAGGCTTTATTTGCTGTTCTTTCTCCAGCTCCTTTAGGTATAAGGTTAGGTTGTGTATTTGAGACCTTTCTTGTTTCTTGAGAAAGGCTTGTATTGCCATATACTTTCCTCTTAGGACTGCCTTTGCTGTATCCCAAAGATTTTGAACAGTTATGTTTTCATTTTCATTGTTTCATGAATTTTTAAAATTCTTTAATTTCCTGGTTGACCCATTCATTCTTTAGTAGGATGCTCTTCAGCCTCCATGTATTTGAGTTCTTTCCGACTTTCCTCTTGTGATTGAGTTCTAGTTTCAAAGCTTTGTGGTCTGAAAATAGGCAGGGAATGATCCCAATCTTTTGGTACTGGTTGAGACCTGATTTATGACCTAGGATGTGATTGATTCTGGAGAATGTTCCATGGACACTAGAGAAGAATGTGTATTCTGTTGCTTTGGGGTGGAATGTTCTGAATATATCTGTGAAGTCCATTTGGTCCAATGTGTCATTTAAACTCTTTATTTCCTTGTTGATCTTTTGCTTAGATGATCTGTCCATTTCAGTGAGGGGGGTGTTAAAGCCCCCACTATTATTGTATTGTTGTCCATGTGTTTCTTTGCTTTTGTTATTAATTGCCTTATATAATTGGCTGCTCCCATGTTAGGGGCATAGATATTTACAATTGTTAGATCTTCTTGTTGGATAGACCCTTTAAGTAGGATATAGTGTCCTTCCTCATCTCTTATTACAGTCTTTGGTTTAAAATCTAATTTGTCTGATATAAGGATTGCCACCCCAGCTTTCTTTTGGTGTCCATTAGCATGGTAAATGGTTTTCCACCCCCTCACTTTCAATCTGGGGGTGTCTTTGTTTCTAAAAGGAGTCTCTTGCAGACAGCATATCGATGGGTCTTGTTTTTTAATCCAATCTGATAGCCTGTGTCTTTTGATTGGGGCATTTAGCCCATTTACATTCAGGGTAACTACTGAAAGATAGGAATTTAGTGCCATTGTATTGCCTGTAAGGTGACTGTTACTGTATATTGTCTGTGTTCCTTTCTGGTCTATGTTGCTTTTAGGGTCTCTCTTTGCTTAGAGGACCCCTTTCAAGATTTCTTGTAGGGCTGGTTTTGTGTTTGCAAATTCCTTTAGTTTTTGTTTGTCCTGGAAGCTTTTTATCTCTCCTTCAATTTTCAATGACAGCCTAGCTGGATAGAGTATTCTTGGCTGCATATTTTTCTCATTTAGTGCTCTGAATATATCTTGCCAGTCCTTTCTGGCCTGCCAGGTCTCTGTGGATAGGTCTGTTGCCAATCTAATGTTTCTACCCTTGTAGGTTATCTATCCTTTCTCCCGAGCTGCTTTCAGGATTTTCTCTTTGTCTCTGAGACTCGTAAGTTTTACTATTAGATGTCGGGGTGTTGACCTATTTTTATTGATTTTGAGGGGGGTTCTCTGTGCTTCCTGGATTTTGATGCCTGTTTGCTTCCCCAAATTAGGGAAGTTCTCTGCTATAATTTGTTCCAGTATACCTTCTGCCCCTCCCTCTCTTTCTTCTTCTTCTGGGATCCCAATTATTCTAATGTTGTTTCATCTCATGGTATCGCTTATTTCTCAAATTCTGCCCTCATGATCCATTAATTGTTTATCTCTCTTTTTCTCAGCTTCCTTATTTTCCATCATTTGGTCTTCTATATCACTGATTCTCTCTTCTGCCTCATTTAACCCAGCAGTTAGCACCCCCATTTTTGATTGAACCTCATTAATAGCCTTTTTGATTTCAACTTGGTTCGATTTTAGTTCTTTTATTTCTCCAGAAAGGGTTTCTCTAATAACTTCCATGCTTTTTTCAAGCCCAGTTAGTATCTTTAAAGTGATGATTCTGAATTCTAGATCCGACATCGTACTAATGTCCTTATTGAGTAGGTCCCTGGCAGTTGGTACTACCTCCTGTTTTTTTTGTTGAGGTGATTTTTTCCACCTTGTTATTTTGTCCAGAGGAGAATAGATTAATGAGAGAACAAAATCCTAACAGGGTAACAACGTCCCCAGAAAATATACTCTAAACAAATCAGAAAAGACCTGAAGCAGGGGGGAAAGAAAGGGAAAGGGAGAAAAAAGGAAAAGAAAAATGAAAAAGATAAAGATAAAAACAAACAAAAACAGAACAAACCAGAATATGATCAAATATGATCAGGCTGGTATATAGATCAGTGCCACACACTAGATTTTGGGTGTATTTTGGTTTGTTAGAAGAATGTGCCTCCCAAAATTTTAAAGAAAGAAAAACTTATATATGTACAAAAATAAGGGTTGATATGATGAAGGGATGGAATATGACTGTAAAGGTGAAAATTTTAAAAAATGTTATAAAAGGAATTGATAAGAAGTTGTTTGAAAAAAGAAAGAAGAGGATTAAAAAAAATAGGGAGAGAATGTGATCAGGCAGGAGAGTAGAGAAAGGCCATACACTAGAGATTTAGGGTATATTTTGATGTGTTAGAAGAAACTACATCAAAATTTTAAAGAGAGCAACTTATATATATATGCCAAAAATACAGGTAACTACTATGAAGGGATAGAATATGACTCTAAAAATGAAAAATAAAAATGTTTTTTTAAAAAAAGGATTGATAAGATGTTGGTTGAAAAAGGGAAAAAGAAAAATTAAAAAAAAAAAAGACAGTTAAAAAAAAATTAACTTTGAAAGACTAGAGAATCATGGTAAAAAAGCCATGAATTCTATGTGTAGTATTCCCCTAGCACTGGAGTTCTGCCGTTCTCATTGATTGGTAAACTTGGTCTTGGCTGGCTGTTCTTGCTGATCTTCTGGGGGAAGGGCCTGTTGCCGTGGTTCCCAAATGTCTTTGCCGGAGGCAGAATTGCCCCGCCCTTGCCTGTCAGGGCTAAGTAATGTGCTCGGGTTTGCTCTCGGGAGCTTTTGTAAGACCTTAATTTTTAATACTCTTTTTGAATAGTCTCAATATTCTGTATGAATGTCAAAGAACTTTAGAGATTTACAACACAAGGATTTAATTTTCCTTACAAATCTAGCTGAGTACATAAAATAATGCAGAAATTGATCACAGAAACGTATAATTTTGGTTCTAAAATGTGCCCTAGCTGTTATTTAATCTAAACAGTTTATTTTCAGACAGAGAAACTACAGGTGTTTGTGATGCACTTGAAGTCATGAGTGAGGATGAAGGTTGGAACTTCTAGTCAAGGATTCCTTTTCACTCTAGCATACCTCTCTGAAAAACTCACTTTTTTGCCATTAAAAATGCAACATTTTATTGAAAAAAAGTTGCATTTCTTTAGGTAGTACTAAAAAAAATTCTCTGTGTATATGTAGTAAATTACATTACATTGTATATCACATCATATATACAGTTGACCCTTGAGCAGTGTGGGAGTTTAGGAGCACTGACCCCCTGCACAGTCAAAAATCCACATGTAATTTTTGACTCCTCCCAAACTTAACTACCAATAGTCTGCTATTGGCTGGAAGCCTTTGTGATAACATAGTTGATTAATACATATTTTGCATGTTAGATGTATTATATATTTTATTCTTACAAATAAATGAGAGAAAAGAAAATGTTATTAAGAAAATCACAAAAAAGACAATACATTTACAATATTGTGCTGTTTTTATATAAAAAAATTGCATATAACTGGACCTATGCTGTTCAAATCTGTATTGTTCAAGGGTCAATGGTACTATATACATTTATCTATGTGTATATATTATATATGTATTTATATACTATTATGTGAGCCTTGAGCAAGTTACTTGACCTCTGTTTTCTCAGTTGACTCATTGCAGATGTAAGATACTAATAATCTTTACCTCACAGAACTCTTAAGAGCTTTCAATGAGGTAACTATCACTAAAAATGCATCTTATTTCAGATATACTCTGGAATAAGTTGGCTTTTGTAGGTAACTGTGTTAACAGAATCAGCATATTCTATATTGTCTTTGAGGGGAAAAAAATCTATGAAAAATATATTCTGAGTTTTCACAATTGATTTGTAAACTCATTTCTGGAAAACACTATTTATGAGAAGGAAATTGCTACTAATTAAATATAAAACAAACTTCAGAATACATTACCAGCAAATTATTTGGATGGGTTAGTTAGAAATTATGTCTTAAACTATACCTGTCACTGGTGATAATTGATTTTTTGCTATAATGTGTCATACCTTATGTTGGACATAATTGATGATATCACTGGTCTGGCTCTGAACTTCTCCCCTATCCCTTTTCCTGCAAACTGTGGGGATCACTTCCTTTTGACCTCCTAACATGTTCTTCCAAGGGACTCCTTTTGGCCTTGAAGGGATTTTTTTTTTGCTCTATCTATCTTCCAACGTGGTTTTGCTGCTTTATAACTCTTTTTTTTTTTTTAAGATTTTATTTATTTATTTGACAGAGAGAGACACAGCGAGAGAGGGAACGCAAGCAGGGGGAGTGGGAGAGGGACAGGCTTCCCACCGAGCAGGGAGCCCGATGCAGGGCTTGATCCCAGGACCCTGGGATCATGACCTGAGCCAAAGGCAGACGCTTAACAACTGAGCCACCCAGGTGCCCCATAACTCTTCTATAAACAACAGAGGTAAACAATACTTAACGGACATATGAAACTATTTAAAAGAGATTAAGAAATTTAAGTTAAAGTTTCCTAAGATTTTGGAGAAATCTGAAAGCACATTAGGCAACCAAAGGAAGTGCAAGACTTTCATCAGTTTATATTCCTTAAAGGTTGTAGAGTTTAGAAAAAGTTACATTAAAATTGTCAAACTACTGAACGTAAATTTTCTCTTAAAACAAGTGTGTTTTCCAAATTAAACTCTCTTTTAAATGTATCCAGGATTTTGTAGGCTCTCTTTCCCTTTTTACCTTCCCTTTCTGTATAAAAATGTTATGGTTTCTCCTATCTTCAGCCCTTTTTCTGAGTCTTATTGTTTGGTGTAACTACTTCCTCTTCTTTTCACTTCCAGACTTTCTCACTGAACAATGAGGAGAGCTTTGCTTCTACTTCTTCAACAGCCGTTCTTTTCCAGACTCCTCAGGATTGCTGCTGGAAGCTGCTTCCTCTAGGCTTCCAGACCTCCTGAGTGTTAAGTAGAATGGTTTCCTCTGGGTCCCATATCTCCCTGTGGGCACCACTGAGCCTTACCGCCCCTGCCCCCGTGCTCTGACTGAACACTTGTCCTTCCCTGACCTCAGCCACCTAACTCTCCTCGTCCTTCTGCTGTCTCTCTGATATTCTGCCCTCCTCTTTCTCTAGTTCCCCTCCACCCTTCCATCTCTTAAACATGGATGCCTTGTCCCTTTCAAGTCTAGCCTTACTTTTCTTGATACACTCTTTTGGGCATACTTCATTCATTCAGGACTTAAACCTTCATCCTGGAAAATGATTCCCACTAACTGATGATCCCCATCTTCTCTCAAAGGTCCACTGCCTAGCGTTTCTGTCACCTGCCTAGCGTTTCTGCTTGATTAGCCTGCCATCCACTCAACCTTCACACGTCTAGAATGAAACAGCTTTCCCCCTTATAAAACTCCTCAGGCTCTTAATTTCCCTGTATCTTCCAATGACTCCAAAATTCTTACTTTACAAAGGCTTGAAACCTAACAACCATCGTTTTTCCTCTGTCTGCCTTCTCAAGTCTCATATCCCTTCAGTCTTGGGGCTTCTTTGAATTATTTCCTGACAATATCACTTGCATTTAATACTTTTCTTCTGCAAGCTATTTTACTCTAGGTCCTCATTAGATAATATTTATCTTATTGCAGCAACTTTTCAGTTCATATCCTCCCATTTCATCATTCACTCCAATTCTTATCCCCTCCATCCCTCTAAAGGCAAATTCATCTTTCTAAAGTACCATTCTGATTATGCCATCATAAACAAAATCTTGGATGACTCCTTTGTTGGAAAAAAAATCTCTTTAGTCCCTCATTAAAGACTCTTCCCTGTGTAAAAGCAGCTTATCTTCCCATTCTTATCTTTCTTCTCAAAAGGACCTTTGGCTCCAGCTAATTGGATCAGTCACCACTTTCATGAAATGCTGATGCTCTTGTTGGCACCCTTCCCAGAAGGCCCTTTACACTGTGCACAATGAACTCAGCCTGTAATATGGAGCTCAATGCTCCCTTCCTCTGCAAAGCCTTCCTTGACCACCTGGCATGAAGTTATCTTTGCTTCCATAAACTTGGTGGTGTTTATTAATTGATCAGTTCATTTTGTAGAGATGTGAGCTAACATGACCTGTTTTACCTTGAAGTGTTTCTAGGAATATATTTTCAAGAACGGAATCTGTTTTAAATTTATTGATGTGCATATCTCTATTCACTTTATTAGAATAAAAGATCTTAAAGACCGGGGCCCTGTTCATTCATTAAACTTTTACTGTTTTATATGAAGTCTAGAGGTATGGAGCTGAATCAAACATGATCCTGTCTGTAAATTATGCCACTCTGGAGAGACAGACTGCTAGATAAATAATTGCTGACAGTTGTTCGAAATGTTATAATTGAAGTATGTGTAGGGTACAGTTAGGACAAAAAAGAGAGATGACCAACACTCTGGGGAGAGTTTAGGAAAGATCACTGTGCTAGGTGAGTCTGGAAAGCATAGTACTTAACATGATTCCTTCCTCTGTACCATGTTCTATATCTCATAAAGTGCTGTGAGCATTCCAAAGGAAGGCAAGGCCCTAGGTGGGTGAGAAAAAAACACCACAAGAAAGCAAACCCTTGATCTGTACATTTTCCAGTAAGATAAGATCCAGAAATTCCAGTATGGGTATTGACCCGAAGGAAAAAAAAAACAACACTAATTCAAAAAGGCATATATATCCCTGTGTTTATTGCAGCATTATTTACAATAGCCAAATTATGGAAGCAACCTAAGTGTCCATCATAGATGAATGGATAAAGAAGGTGAAGTATATATGCACGATGGAATATTATTCAGTCATAAACAAAATGAATTCATGCCATTTGCAACAACATGGATAGACTTAGAGGGTAAAATGATGAGTGAGGTAAGTCAGACAGAGAAAGACAAATACCATATGTTTTACTCATATGTGGAGTTAAGAAACAAAACAAATGAGTAAAGAAAGAAGAGATTAAAAAACAGACTCAAATACAGAGAACAAGCAGGTGGTTGCCAGAGGGGAGGTAAGTGGGGGGAATGGGTGAAATAGACAGAGGGAATTAAGAGTACACTTATGGTGATGAGCATTGAGTCATCTATAGAATTATTGAGTCAGGAATGCCTGGGTGGCTCAGTTGGTAAAGTGTCTGCCTTTGGCTCTGGTCATGATCTCGGATCCTGGAATCGAGTCCTGCATCAGGCTCCTTGCTCAGTGGGGAGCCTGCTTCTCTCTCTGCCTGGCACTCCCCTTACTTGTGCTCTTTCCCTCTCTCTCTGACAAATAAATAAATACAATCTTTAAAAAAAAGAACTGTTGAGTCATATTGTGTACCTTAAAATAATATAACATTGTATGTTATACTTTAATAAGAAATATGAAATAAGATAGAATACATAAAAGTTCAAGTTATTTTTAAGAACAAAGTAAGCTGTCCAGTTTGACTGAAGCATTGGTGTTTTATTGGTGGTGATAAAAATTAAAGTAACAAATAATCTAACATAGATAATATAGATTTAATTCACATTAGTTGCCTGTTCCTATGTAAAGTGCCTTTCATTCATGCTTTTCCTATTGTAGGTAACTGTTAAGATAAAACCTTTAGGTATATTGTTTGAATTTTATGTTGGGGGAAAACATTATTTGACTTTGGGTTTCTAGAATTCATAAATTGCAAACTTCTTAATGGCTTCATCTTCATGTAGTTATTGTGAAACCATCTTAAGGTGTTTGCTTGTCTCTTTATTACCTTTGGATATATGAAGTTCTCGTCAACAGTTTTTAAGAAACTGAAGGGATGTAGGATGATAAGAAGCAGTGTTGCTTAAGGTAGGAGATACAGGCTTCCAGTTATGGAATGAATAAATCATGGAGATGAAAGGTACAGCATAGGGAATATAGTCGATGGTATATAGTAGTGTTGTATGGTGATATATGGTAACCACACTTGTGGGGAGCATAGCGTAATGAATAGAGTACTTGAATCATTATGTTGTACACCTGAAATTAATGTAACATTGTGTGTCAAATATTCTTCAGTAAAAAACAAAAAAATTAAATACATAAAGGTGGGAGTAAGTGGCTATTATAACAGGTCATGGTTTGAAAAATTAATAATTCTGGCCACACAAATTTCTGTTTTCTCATATATGATAAATCTAAAGATAAAGCAACAAGAAAATGATAAATATTTTTATTGTGAGTCACCTAAATAGAGTCCCAAAAGGATTTTATTGAATAAGGAAAACTTCAGTTTTGTAGCAAAATCTATGTGAAACATAAAGTAGATGAAGCAAGTCAGTTTGAATTCCATTTGTATAGTATGTAAATAAACTGCAAAATTAATTGTTTTTCTTATTTGAAAATCATTGTCATTGCTTGGATAAGAAATGGAAAAGGGAATATTGATCGTTAGATGGAAAAATAAATGATTGATTCTGAAGCACTGTTTATCTTGCATGTGATATTTTAGTTACATCACATGTATGTTGCAAATGACTTTCCTGATGGTAGGCCTTACAAGATCTTGGCAATTCATTTATTCTCTCTTTTATTGGCACTCAGTTTTCATCACTTGCTGCAATAACTACAAGGTATATACTAATACTACATTTCTCTATTAAAAAAAAAAATCAAAACCAAAGCCCATTTAGGCTGTAAGTGGCCTGTGGCATTTGCATGAAGAGTCAACGTGCTTCTTACTGTATAGGTAAATTCATGAACTCAAGACAATGTTTTACAGAAGTCCTGTGTGTTCTATTTGAGCTGAAATGGATAAAAATGTACGTAACAAAATTGCAGTTCTGTCAAGGGGTTTGGACCCTCAAGCTTGAGAAGCCAAATAACTGTCCCATCACCATAGATTGCGTTACTCCAATGACAATAGAGATAGAAGGCAAAAGAGTGTTTACGACATGTTTAAATATGCATTTATATTTGAATTTTGATTAAAATACTTACAATAAGCAAATATTATTTCTGAGAGTGGAAGGGAATACAAACTTCCAGAAAGGGGACCGAGGCAAAGTGTAACAGAAGCAAGAGGGGCTTTGGGGTTAGACAGACATGAGTTTTGTGTTTCAGTATAGCTTTGTACCAGCCCAGCGACGCTACCCAGCTTCTTTTTAATTTCTCTCATCTCTAAGTGATATTAATAGTCTGTTCTTGCAATTTAGGAATATATGTAAATGTCTGGCAGTTATACCTCAATAAAAAATAAAAAAAAAGTACTTAAGAAATAGTTCTATCGGCAATGTTTTTATTTAGGCAAATATTAATAATGATGAAACATTACATTTGGAATCCTCCTTTGCATTGAGATTTTGATCCAGAATCTTCAGCTGTGAAATTGTTACCCAGTTGATTATGTGGCATTTTCATATGAGAGTGTTGTCTTTCTGATCCTTGTATGGACCCCATTAGCCTCCGGAGCGGTTGCTTCTGTGGGGTAAGAGGAGGACACTTCTCTAATTATTTTAATCAGGTATAAAGAATGGAAAGTGAAACTGCATGAATGGATAAGCCTTTTAGAGGCACAAAAAGTTAATATAGAAAGAGCATTTTTTTAATATTATTGACCCAACTGGCTTGATATTTTGTGTACCTAGTTATATTGTCATTCTTTCTTACTGGAAAAAGCAAGAGCGACATGAGGATAAATAGAGAAATGATTCTGCTGTGACAAGTGTCTGTATCCTGCTTTTTCAGAGGTGTTACCAAAAAGGCGGGGGGAACCACACAAATTTTCTAGATTGCAAGTGTGTGTTTCTCTACTGTTGTGTAATTGCAGTGGTTGAGCATAATTTTTCCTGGGAGCTGAGAGTGGCAAGCATGGCGCTTTGGCATGTTTCACAAACTCATGAATGGTACCCATCAGAGAGCCTAGATGGAGAATTGAAGACAATGAACTCAGGTGGCTCATGTAGTTCCAACACTGAGAGAAGTCCAGGCTTGGCCTTGAACTAACATTTATTAATTGTGTGTCTTTTGGCAAGTTGCATTTCTCCAAGAGTATCTCTTCACCTGTGAAGTGAACTGTTGATGATCCTTGTTCTACCTTGCTGGATTGTTGTGAAGATTAAATGTAACCATAGATGGTTAAATATGAAGAAAACTCTTGAGTTATGGGCAGGTGTTCGAGGTCTCTTCTGTTCCGGCCTCTCTAACATGGATCTGATTTTGGGGATGGGGAAGGTTAGAGAGTTCGCTATGCCCAGTGACAAAGGAGATACAGAGGAAAAAGTATATTTAGCAACTTTCTGAATGTCCATTTATATTTGAATTTTGCTTACAATGTTTATAATAAGCAAATATTATTTCTGGGAATGGAATGGAATATGGAATTCCAGAAGGGGGGCTGAGGTGGAGGGAGTGGAAGAGAGGCTAGAGGGATTTGGGGTACAAGAGACATGGGTTTGTATCCCAACCTAGCCTTTACAAGCTCCATGACCCTGCCTAGGTTCTTTTGGTATCTGTCATGTCTAATGATATTGATAGTTCCTGACCTAGGAATATCGTGGAGAGAATTTCCATTTCTGACTTAACTCTGTTTTGCCCTCTATCCACCTTGGCTCATTCCCACCCACATGACTGTGGTATGACTTTTGTGGCGTTTGTGATGTGGCTGCACACAACAGTATTTAAGACCAAAGAGACAACCACAAAAAGCTGAGTTTCATCGTTCTACCTCACACATCACATGGTGAGGCCGTCCATGATGCCGCCTCTCCAGGTAGCTCTAGACATAGCCTTTAGAATTCATGGGACTCCATCCTTTTCTGTCTCATTATGCTCACGGCAGAGGGGTGAGATCATATTCTGATACCTTGTAGGAGGTAACAGTGATTGCCAGGAGCAACATAGAAAACCCAAGGGCTAAAGAAGTCCTGGTGGAATACTAGTGAGACTCTTACTGAATTTTTTACATTTTTGGATCCCATAACAAAAGATGATTTATGGGAACTTTAACCAGTCTTAAACTATAGACGTGAATTAGCATTTATGCCTTCAGAATTGACTTTAAGATTTGGAGATTTGGTACAGGAGCTTGTGAGCCACCCCCCACCCCCACCCCCGCACACACAGATGAATGGCTTACCTTGGATAAAAAAAAAACACAGTTTCTATAGAGTTGGCCTTTTCAGTTAAATAATTTTCCCAAGTGAAATTTGAAAGCTTGACTTGGGTCCTTTAAAACCCAGAAAAAGGGAAGTGTAGACCACAGCAAATATGCCATTTAATCTGAAGGTGCTGTCATTCTCCTTTACAAATCCTGTTCTTTTTTTTTTTTTTTTAATAGGCTCCAGGGCACCTGGGTGGCTCAGTGGGTTAAGCCTCTGCCTTCAGCTCAGGTCACGATCTCAGGGTCCTGGGATGAGTACCGCATCGGGCTCCCTGCTCAGCCGGGGAGTCTGCTTCTCCCTCTGCCCTCTGGCCCTCCCCCTGCTCACTCTCTCTCTGTCTCCCTTGCTCCCGCTCGCTATCGCAAATAAATAAATAAATAAATAAATAAATAAATAAATAAATAAATAAATAAAATCTTAAAAAAAAAAAAATTAGGTTCTACGTGAAGCCCAACACAGGCTTGGACTCAGGACCCTGAACCTGAGCTGAGATAAGGAGTTGGATGCTTAACCGACTAAGCCACCCATGTGCCCCCCCCCATCTATTTTTCTAATTGGCACTTTGAGTATCATCATGTGACCGGTTGGGTAGAGAAAAGGAGAGTACTGGGCTTTTAAAAATGCTTGCCTTATTCCACCCAAATGAAAAGAAAAAAAAAAAAAAATTTCCCCCCAGAGGTTTGATACTTTTCAGCAAAGGTTTCATAACCATCATTTATTTCTTGAGGGTTTTTTTTTTCTGAAGCTAGTAAAACATGTCCTTTGTTTTCCTGGGAGATAGTTTTTATGGTAATTACTAATTTCTACTTTAATATTATTGGCAGGTATTAGCAAACTTGGATTTCTATGTTACTGCATGTACAGGGGTATCAGCTATTTTATTTTTATTTATGAAGATGATCTGTTAATTTACTTTCTAGTCCTAAATGGAAGCCATAATTTCCTTCCTGCTTTCCTTCCTGGCTGAAAATCATAATTAGTTATAACTCTAAGTATTGCAGAATGATAATGATTTTGAGAACACATGGATCATTCCAGTTGCATAAATAATGGTACCACTCAATTTTATTACACAAATTTAAAAGGTTAAAAAAATGGAACATTTGACAGAAATAAATTCTGTATTTAATAGAAATTAAATCACTTCAATGGTGAGAATTGCATCTATGATCTAGACCGAAAGTGAGCTTCAGATTTTTGCTGTTATCTCTAGCTAACAAAATGCAGATTAAAACACACACACACATCCTTAACATTGGTTACACATGGCAATCACTCAGGAAGCTTTTGCTAAATGAATGAAGAAATGAATGGATGAATGAATGAATTTGAAAATTCTGTGAAATTTCTACGAAAATTCCCAAAATTGGGGCATTATTTCTCTCTACAAATTCATTTCTAGAAATTTACAAAGATTTGGTGGGCTAGTTTGGGCAGAGGAAGGTCATAAACTGTCTTTTAAACAAATAATTATATTATAAAAGAAGATTCAAGTTACTTTTTGTGTTTAAAGTTATATTTCATGTGAATTGCATGTTGTGTAGAGATTCCATTAGCCTGCTAGCCCACGCTTTTCCCTAATACCCAATCTGACTCTAGATCTAGTCCTTTGGCAAGAAAGCACAGTGGAGGATAAAGAACAGGAATCATAGAGTCACACTGGTTTTGAGATTGTAATTTAGCTCTGCAATATTGAGCTCAACGCTTCTTTCATGCTCAGTATTCTGGGTTTTTTTTTTTAAGATTTTATTTATTTATTTGACAGAGAGAGGCACAGGGCGAGAGGGGGAACACAAGCAGGGGAAGTGAGAGAGGGAGAAGCAGGCTTCCTGCCGAGCAGGGAGCCCGATGTGGGGCTCGATCCCAGGACCCTGGGATCATGACCTGAGCCAAAGGCAGATGCTTAACGACTGAGCCACCCAGGCGCCCCTCAGTATTCTGTGTTTAACTATGCCTGACTGGCAAAGATACTGACACTTAGTAGCCTCTTAGTGGTTGTGGAAGTGGTTGTTCCTTTTACTCTTGTGGTGGTGGTTGTTACTATTATTCTTAAGGAGTGTATTTTGTGGTAGTGGTTGTTACTGTTATTATTAAGGAGTGTATTTTAATGATTCTTTTTAGGGCACAAATTTAATAATATTTAATATTTAGATATTTAGTAATATCTAAATATTTGCTATAGTTATGCATTCCTTTGAATTATTTTTATTCCAAAGTATAACAATTCTTTTCATAAGATGTTTACATGTATACACTACCCCCGATTAATATGATATTTTTCAAAACTTTCATTTCCTGACAAATTTTCAATAACTTCCCATCGGAGTGAGTGGAATATGATAGATAAGAACAAAGATACCTTGAAGGACTGGTGAAGTTTAATATCTGTATTTATTATATAGAAGAATTATGAGAAACTCCTAATTTCAAGTTTTCTCTTATGTGTTGAAATATAAAATATGAGTTTAATGAAAAATATATTACCATTTCTTCTTTCACGGCTTAATGTTGTTAGGGATTGTCAGAGCCCTCCCCCCCCCCACCTCCCGCCAAATTCATATATTGAAACTCTAACCCTCAATATAATTGTTTTTGGAGATGGGGACTTTGGGGGGTGGTTAGGTTTAGATGAAGTCATGAGGGTAGTTTCCCCCAGAATATGATTAGTGTCCTTATAAGAAGAGGAAGAGAGACCAGAGCACTCTCTCTCTTTCTCTCTCTCTCTCTTTCTCTCCACCATGTGAAGGCACAGGGAGAGGGCAATTGTTTGCAAGCCAGGAAGAAAGATCGCACGAGGAATCAAACCTGCTGGTACCTTGATCTTGGACTCCCCAGCTTCCAGAACTGTGAAAAATACATATCTCGTATTTAAGCCAGTTAGTCTATAGCATTTGTTATGTCAGTTTGAGCAGACTGATACAACATAAAAGCATATTTTGGTGTAAAAAATGAAAATTTGTTAAGATTTTGAGGCAAGTTTACTTAGTTTTATATTTTTAATTAGCCTAGTCAACAATGTTAAAATGTTTATAGTTTAAATAATATATATAGTCTCTTTGGTTTTCTTTCTGTACACATACATATGTATCATTATTTGCATGTCCTTATATATGTCAGAATGTATATGTATCATTATATATATTATATACATACCTACTTGAATCAGCATATATGTATACGTATAATCTCCTATGTAAAAGACCAGATGAAATAACTGGGACTTGACAAATAAATTTAGCTGAGGTGTTATAATAAAGGATACTGTAATAGTGTTATTTTTAGGCCACCTTTTCTTTTTGAGGCTGGGCTGTCTGGGTCTACAGGGTGGGGAGGGGACCACTAGGTCCTAAGTCGACAGCTCTGGCGTGATCTTGGCTGCCTGTCATTCCTTGGTTCATGACTGGATTTAGCTTTGGTTCACCAGCATTTTCTGTGAGCTAACTAATTCCCACCAATAAATTATCCATTTCTGCTTCAGTTTCTATTATTTGCAACTAAGAATTCTATTTGGGAAGATAACAATGCCTTGGTCTCTCTCCATTTATTTTCCTGAAATTATACTTTCAATTTTTGTTTTAAAGGTTAACTTTAAAAATTTTCTCTGCAACATTCTGAAGTAGAACTTCTTTTTATGTGAAGATATTATGTCTGCTCTCTTTTTTTCTTCATATTTATTTCTTCATATCTATTCCAAAGAACAGGAAACAAAGAGTAGACACAAACTCAGATGTCAAATTTGAGGATGTCCTTTATTATGTGCTAAAAATAATAAAATGGCTGTTTATAAAATAATCACACTTCACAAGGGTTGGAGTTCACTTTGTATGGTAGATTGAACAACAAATCCGTAATATTTTTCAGCTTTTCCTGTAAAGAAATAGAGTCTGTTTCCCCACCCTTTGAATCTGGGCTGACTTGGTGCTTGCTTTGACCAACACGATAGGGTAAACATGGCATTGTGGCAGTTCTGAGTCTTGGCCTCAAGAAACTTTGCCATTTCTCCTTGTGTCCTCCCTCCTGGTACAGTGTCCTGGGACCACCATGTCAGGAATCCAATGTCCTAGTAAAGGTTGAGAGGCTACATGGGGGAAAACCAAAGGTGTCAGGCATAGACCTTCTAGCCCATCTGACCTCCCAGCCAAGTGCAGCACGAGTGAGTCCATGTACGAGCTGCAAAGGAACCACCCTGCAGCTCATAGAATTATGAGAAATAAGAAATTTTAGTTGTTTGTAGTGACTAAATTTGGGGCTGGCTTGTTACATAGGAAGAGTGAACTGAAAAGCTTTGTCAAGTTATGACACTCCAAATATAATAAAATATTGGTTCTACAATAATGGGGTAGTCATTTCACAATATATATTAAATCACACTGTACCTCTTAAAAATTATGTTATACAACCTAAATATATATGACTTTTATTTGTCAACCATACTTCAATAAAGCTGGAATAAGAATAAAATAAAACAGTGGAAAAAATGAATGACCCTAGATGATCACATTCATCAGTTTGCAAGTTGGTAACATCTCATGTATTCTAGCCCTTATAAAATGATTCCTAAACTTACTGGAATCTTGATACCTGTATGTTTCCACTGGGATATTCTTTTTTTTTTTTTTATTTTTTTTAAATTTTTTTTTTTAAAGATTTTATTTATTTATTTGACAGAGAGAGACATAGCAAGAGCAGGAACACAAGGAGGGGGAGTGGGAGAGGGAGAAGCAGGCTTCCCGCCGAGCAGGGAGCCCAATGTGGGACTCGATCCCAGGACCCTGGGATCATGACCTGAGTCGAAGGCAGGCGCTTAACGACTGAGCCACCCAGGCACCCTCCACTGGGATATTCTGATACAGGTCTGCTTTCTTCATCCACTCACTCTTAATAATGCCCTATGATATATATTTAAGTCCAAAATATTTAAAAAGTATTAAATTCCAAATAATAAATTAATGTTTAAAATAATTTATAACTGTTTTTTATTAAATATTTGGGAAAATCTCTGGAGCTAAAAGGAGGCAATGAGATATTTTCCAACCTAATTTTGAACTAAACAAATTTTGCATGAAAAGAACTAGACCAAAAAAAAAAAAAAGAAAGAAAAAGAAAAGAACTAGACCTTTGTATTTAGGACAGAGGCATCTAGTTTATAATGTGGCATTTGGGGAGAATTTTTGTGTTAAAGAAAGGATCTAAGCCTAAAAAAGTGTAAATGTCTAAAATCCATTATAAATATATAAAGGAATAGCTCTTAGTTTCTGGTGTCAAGTCTCATTTACCATAAACATACAGTTTAAATTATTTATTATAAACTTACACTGAAATGTGGGAGGTAAAATCTTTGAGATGAAAAATAGGCTGCAGCCATAGGGTTACAGTATTGTCCTTGAGCATACTAAACAGTAACATTCGGGGCTAATTTTGCAGAACTGTTCAGTTGCCTTACAGCAGAATTTCACTGGGTTGGCAACTGATGGAATTAGATCTCCAATCAGGCCTGGACTCTTGTCACCAAAGGGATAAAAATAAAGCATTTGCCATTATTTTAGCATTGACAGAGAGGAGACCGATGACAGCAAGAAGCAAAGATGTGAGAGACGGAAAGCTGCCCAGGTTGTAGAGAGAGCCGAGGGCTGGGCATGACAGCGAGTATGCCAAGGGCCAAGACCACAAAGTCAACAGACAGAGGCTGCAGCAATCCCTTGCAATGAGAAGATAAACCTTCAGAGAAACTAATTGTCAGACATTCTGAACAAGTAATCACATATACAGATCCTGCGCATAATCTTCACAGGTTAATAAGGGCTCTGGAAGGAGGACCCAGCTCTCCCGGTACAGGGTACCTGGGTCAGGAAAACTGAAGGGCCCTCAGAAAATGATTAGTAGGACAGTGTGAGAGGGGAATCTGGCTCAGACTCCTAGGAAGACTGTATTCCACTTTTCATGGTGTAAATGTTCTCACTAGTTCCCTCATCAGGAGAAGCTGAATGTTCATCTATGGCCCTCACTATATAGCATTCAGAGTTTATTGGGCAGACACGGAATGCTTAAGATAAAGGATGAGAATTTTATTTTAAAGGAAATGGCCTGTCATTTTTAACATTTCCTTTTGCATTTTCTTCTGTTTTCTTTTTAAACTCTGTTCCAGGTTATAGATACTTTGCAAGTATATCAGTCTCTTATTGCTATGGCAACAAATGATCACAGACTTATTGCTTGAAACAATGCAGACTTATTTTCTTAGAGTTGGAGAGGTCAGAAGTCTAAAATGGGTTTCACCTGGCTAAAATAAAGTTGTCAGTAGAGCTGTCTGCTTCTAAAGGCTGTAGAGAATTGGTCTCCTTACCTTTTCCAGCTTCCAAAGGCTACCTGTATTCCTTGGCTCATTTCTTGGCCTCCTTCCATCTTCAAAAGCCAGAACTGTAGCATCTTTAAATCCCCCCCACCTCTGTTCTTCTTCTATCGTCCTATCTTCTTCCTCTGACTCTGATCCTCCTGCATCCCTCTAATAAGGACCCTTGGGATTATATTATGGCCACTCAGATAACCTAAAATACTCTCCCCATATCAGTACCATTAACTTAGTGACATTGTCCAAAGTTCTTTTTTGCCAAGTAGAGTGACATATTTATAAGTTCCGGGATTAGGATGTGGATATCTTTTGGGGGCGAGGAGTGAATTATTGTGCCTATCGCCCTAAGTTATATACCGATATCTGTTTGAAGTTAGAACCTGTCTGAGCTGTAAGTCTCTGATGCCCACCATGAGTAAACTTTGGTAGACACCACCTCTTAGAGAATGCTTTTACTAACAACACTAATTTCACTCTGGGTGAGTTATATCAAAGGGTGGAAGGGAGAGCAGGGTGAGTATGGGGGTGTGTGGAATGGGCAATATTTCAGGTCAAAAGCTTACTGGTTAAGGAGAAATACTGAGACAATGTGGAAACTGTTTATTTAAGCAAGGAGAAAAATGTTTTTGCATAAAAGTTAACTCAGAAAACAGTAAATGTTGACAAGCCTGATTTTATTTTAGGCAAAGTGAAAAATAGCTTTCTCAAGTTTATAAGTAGAAAAATGTATATTCTAACAAATTATATTGCCTAGTTATAGAGTAGAAGAATGCCAGTGGGACTTTTGGTCCAATTTTTTAGCTGCTAGGGTAGTAAGATAGAAACATGTTTGAGAAGTAGCAATTTTAAGATAACTGCTTATACTTTTGTCTTAAAATAGGGTCCATGCTTATAAATGTCAAAGATAACGAGGCCTTCATTTATTCTCTGTGTTAGGGAAATTGTTGATTGTACATGGCCAAATGGTGCCATCAGCAGAAAATATGATTTTTATAGAGGAATAGTCTACTATAGATTGACCACAATTCTGCACTACTATTTTGCCTAAGGTAAGATTATGGAAAATCCTAAGAGATAGCAATTGTAAGGAAAAAAAAATGCTTGTAGATAAGGGAATCTCTAGGCTGCCTACCTGAGCTCAAATTCTTTACACTAGTATTTCCTAGTTGTGAGTGTTGGGCAAGGTACTGACTACTATGTACGTCAATTTTGTTTTGTTTTTGTTTTTCTATTTGCCAAGTACCATTTATAGTATGAGCCACATAGGATTGTTATAGGATTGAAATGAGTTAATGGAGAGTGCTTAAAACAGTGCTTAACACGTAGAAAACACTCTAATAGATGTTAAAAATAAAAAGCAAGTCAGTCCAAATTTGTCAAAAATCCAATGTGGGGCAGTTTTAAAGTTTTCATCACTAGTGTTTTGGACCTAAATGCTTGAGTGTGCTTGGCTAAGCATAAAACTGCATTAAAAACATACTCAAACAATAGTCCACATTTCTGATAATTATCTTCCTTCTGAATGTCTTCCATGAATGTTATTATGATTTCTATTCCCAGTCACATTGGAAACTTCAGAGGAGAAAATACACTGTATTATTAGAATCAGGGAGACTCACCTAAAAGACATTAGCCATTGTTGCATCAACTGCTTCAGTTGGACTTATTTGTCTCATTTAGGTTCCAGACAGACACATCCCCATGTTCTACCCCCACTCCCAGTATTTACCATTTTAAGTGGCAAACGTTAGTGGCCAGCATTAAATAATCTCTGCCAAAGGGGCAAAGTGTCCCAGTTGTAATTCCGCTTGAAAACACTTTTTGGTGTGAATCTATTTCTTTATCTGGGAATTCTTATTTCAACACTTTTTTTTTTTTTTCGAAAGTCATCTTTCCTCTATATATCCAGCTTAAAATAAACCCAGTTCAGGCTGTTTTTGGTTTTTTGGAATGAGAAACCACAAAGATACAGAACCCAGCAGAATTTCCTCAAAGCAGCTCAAAATTCTCTCTGAAGTTAACTGCTAGGGAGCAGAAGACTTGAACGGAGACTTGAACGGAAATGATAATTTTAGGAGCTGTGCAGCTCCGAAATAAGAAAAAATCATAGAAAACGTCCATGGTTGTGAAGTTGGTTTGTTTTACTGATGGTACGGGGGATTTCTTGATGTGTTTGACATTGGTACCTGTCAACCATTAAACATTGATTTGAGACATTGGATTAGTTGTTAGCAACTCTCCCTCTGGAAAATAAAGATTTGGAAATCCAAATCTCAAAGTGGTAGAAGAGAGTAAAACAAAAAGTATTTTCTATTGTTGCTTAATCACAATAACTTGAAGATATTTAAATGGAGTGATGTGATTCTTCTTTCAACATATTTTTGAGCATATTTGATTTACTCTAAATGAAATAAACTGTTATGTTTTAGCCTTTTAAAAATGGATCTTGCATTTCAGGTGTATTTTAAGATATATTAGCGTTCATGCTTCAATTTTTTTTCCCACAGTACTCATTAAAACAGTGCTCGGCTGTAGCTAAAGCTGTGCTTACATCTTCTCCAGGAATTTTGGCCAGTGGAAAGAATAAAAGGATGTCACCAGGGTAATTACCTATACTGTCAAGGGGATTCAGGAATAAAATTTTACACTGATGAAGAAATAGTACAAAAACCAATAGCATTTTTGGTGTAGGAACATTGCTGTTATTGACAGAGGGGTTATCAGGACAGAGTTAAGAGCACCAAACTATGATAATAGCTCCAATTACAGAGCTTCTGTAGTGTATATAGTTCCCAGTGCTTTATACACATGATTTAATCTTCACAGTCCTTTGATATAGGTATTGCTTTTGTGCCATTTTCCAGATGAGAAAACTGAGACATAGTTTTGCCTGGGGTTGTGTAACTTGAGCGGAATCCCAGTCAGCAGTCTGGCCCCTTCAGAGTCCTGCCATGGGGGGTGGGAGGTGAAAGTGGAATACTTTTCTCCTGGACTATTTAATCTTGAATATTGCAGAAACATTTTGTATAATTCAATGAGTAGAACTCATGACTGCTGAAATCTTTTTTTTTTAAAGATTTTATTTATTTATTTCACAGAGAGATAGGGACAGCAGGAACACAAGCAGGGGGAGTGGGAGAGGGAGAAGCAGGCTTCCCGTCGAGCAGGGAGCCCGATGGGGGCTCGATCCCAGGACCCTGGGATCATGACCTGAGCCGAAGGCAGACGCTTAACGACTGAGCCACCCAGGCGCCCCTGACTGCTGAAATCTTTAAACAAAGGCCTTACTCCTCTTCTGAAATACAACTATACTTCAACTCCTTTTGTTCTTATTTGTGTATGTGCCTTATTACTACACATAAAGCTCATGTGGGGCATTTACTAAACATTAGTCATTTTTATATCCTTGCTCCCTGTTTTTCCTAAGTCACATATTACCTACTTACCCATATTGTAGAGAAGTAAATAGATATTTTTGAAAACAATATGAATAAACAGAAACATGTTCTGTAGGAGAGTTTGAGGTCCCAATGTGTCTGGTTTAAAAATATTAAGGGTTAAAAAAAACTTTAAAAGCTTAACTCAAGTTGTTTTCAAGGTTAAATATGATTCACATTCTCAAATTTATAGCTTAGTTTAAATCTCTTAAGCAGTGACATTCAACTTGGTCAAACATATTTTCCACACCATTTGTTATGATAAGTTTACCTGCCTGGGCTAGGTATGTTTGCAAATATGAAATTAATACAAAATATTTTCTTTTGGAGAATGAATAAAATGAATACTGACTAGATCATAAGAAACTTTAGAATTTTCATTCTTGAACAATGCATATATTACAGTTTAGGCCTCTTTTAATTCATGGAACGAATTATATTCCAATAACCATCCTGGAAAAATAAACCCAAAGGCTTTTAGTTAGATTGCTAATATATATTGTATAATTATTAAGCTTGTGAATTGATTTCAATTATAGTTATCATTGTAATTAAAGTATATTTGAGAGTTTTTATTTTTGTGACACTGTATTCTTGATATTTATAAGAAAGTTATAAGAGATGGGGATCAAATCAGGTCATTGGACACCTAAATCCATACTGGGAAAATAAAATTAATTATTTTCCAGCCAATTTGAAATTTTGAAACAAGTAATTGTACACCTTTTCCAACTGTGATTGAATTTAAAAAAAATAGTAGTCATTTATCTGCTACAAACCTATTTTAGAAATACTATTTCTCATGCCATTGTTACTGAAGACCTTTTATAAAATTGCCAATCTTCATCGATAGTTTTGTTTGTTAACAAACCAAAACACACAAACACACAATTTTAAATATGAGTTTAAGGAAGCGTTTTGATATTTTAAAACCATCTGAAAAGTATCTGAATAGTATCCAGCTATATATTTGTATCCTGCTTCATGCAGAGAGGCTTCTGACTTCCAGGTAAACTGGACCACTCTTTGAAGAGAGCCTGACTGTGACCAGGAAGTGTCTGGCTTCTAATTTTTGGATTCCTTGTCTGACTGATTACACTGTCAGGTCGGGGCAGGGCTCCATCTTGTTTACCGCTCTCTTCTTCTAGCCTGGCCATGCTTAGGGTATGGTAGCCGCCTAGCACGTTTTGGATGGATGAATGAGTGAGTAGTGAGTTAGTTGTCCTTTCATCTCTCCTTTTCTGATTTGCTCACAGATACTAGACAGAGGCTGTTCTGTGAAGGTGAGGACATGCTGCTACTGAGGTCATTTAAAACCTGAACAAGCTTATGGCACAAGGGATACAAAAATAAATGAGCCAAAGATCTTGCCCTTGGTGATGTGATGGTGGGAAGTAGGGACTGAATGTAGAGAATTTCAGGGGGAGTGGGCAGGCATCCTGTCATGGGTTTCTGAAAGGACCTGGCAGGTGCAGAGTTGGGTGGGGTTGTAACACAGGCAGTTTTGTGGAGGGTAGCAGGAAATGAGTGAAGGTCGGTAGGTTGTGATTAAGTTGTTATGGGCCTGGGATGCCAAGGTGAGGTTTTGGGACTGTAGCATCCAGGTAGTCAGTGGAGACCCAAGGAGGAAATGAAAGAAAGAGCTTTCCAAAGATAGCAGGACGGTTTTACCGTCCTCATAAATTATTTTGAAATGACAACTGTACGTGAGGAGTTCTTTTTTTTTTTTTTTAAGATTTTATTTATTTATTTGACAGAGAGAGACACAGCGAGAGAGGGAACACAAGCAGGGGGAGCGGGAGAGGGAGAAGCAGGCTCCCCGCAGAGCAGGGAGCCCGACGTGGGACTCGATCCCAGGACCCTGGGATCATGACCTGAGCCGAAGGCAGTCGCTCAACCGACTGAACCACCCAGGCGTCCCGTGAGGAGTTCTTTAGACTTAACAGGAAATGTATGCCAAGATTTGTTTTGACTGTCATGATCTGGGTCCCTTGTCAACTTTTGGATGGCAAGCGTTCCTTACAAAAACTGATAATGATCATTTAATGCAGGTGTTTCAAGAAAGCGTTCCCTCAGGAGGTCATGAATCCAGTGGTGAAACATGTGTTCTCTTTCATATAAGGAGCATGTTAATGCAATGAATAAATAAAAGTCATTGTGTAGACCTAGGCCAAGTTGCTCTTAATTTTCTTAACTCCCTGACAAGATTGACTTTCCAAATTTATTTCCCTTAAAAAATGTAACCTAGGATATTTTCCTTTCAGAATTCTTACTTCTAAACTGAAGGAAATGCACATTGATCTATATTAAAGCAGAAACAAACTATATTTTAGTGAAAGCAGAGCCAACTTCCTAAACTGCTTTCATTTAACAAATATGCTTTATTGTCTACTATGTGCCACACTCTTAATAGTTTTATAGTTTCTTCCATCTCTAAGAGCATATCCATGCCATTTTCTGGATATTTAATGAACATTTAAGTGAATGGGGGATAAGTGTGAAAGTGATCATATTGCAGAAAAGAAGGGAAGGTATTACTATGTTCTTTTCTGGCTTCTTCTTCCTCCTTATACCTCTTTCTTCCTTTCTTTTCCCCTCTTTCTTTCCTTTTTGAATAACCTCCTGATACAATATGACAAAGAATAACTTGAAGAAAACAAAAATAGTAGCGACAATAAAATTGCCGATTGTATATTTATTATTCCTCATGTGAAAATGGCAGATTGAAAAACTTTAACACATTAATTGTTTATATGCAAATAAATTCTGCTAAGTACAAATGATCCTTATTTGTTTATTAAAACAGGCACAACAGGACTTTTACTTGGAAACTGTTTTTAGTATTTAGAGCTATTCTTTGTAAGAAATGCTAGATGAGTTGTGCCAAGGAGTGAAAACAAAACAAAACAATCCCAACACATTTCATGACTACCAAGTAGAAAGACAAAGACAAAAATTTCCCCAGTGAATTAATTTCTTACACTGGCATATGTCAATTCTATGTTTACATCTTCAGCTAATTTAGATCTGTAGATATGCTAAGAAGGATATTTTAAAATATACTAAAGAATATGTCTGTGCAGGACAATTTTTCTAGTAACATATGCTCTAAGAGCTAATTCAATTTAAAAGCTCATAGGGATAGAAAAGAGGACATTTTAATCTACTGATCACACTAATTTTCTTTGGGCCTGTTCTTCTTGATTTTTTTTATTCGACTTGTAGAAGTCCTAGTTCATTTAAAACTCACATTAATGAATTACGTTTGAGAGGTATGCTGCTGTCAGATTCTCTAAAGAATATCCGAATCCATGGGAACTGGAAATTCTTACAATGTAGATATGGATAAAATAACATATGCATGCAGTAATATGCATACGGAAAGGTGGGATAATAAGATGTTCTATAGAATTTTAAACAATTTGTAATTACAACATATCACACACAAATGCATGGCACATACACACCCAAACAGTTATGTTTTCTCCTAACCCTTAATCATTTTCATTAATAATATTTGGTGAGCTTATTTTTGTTTCATATAATAAAGGAACTCGCATAGATTTTTGGAATTGAACTTCTGTATTTGAAGATGTCATATGCATTTTAAAATTATCTTTTTATTTTCCCTCTAATAAAATGCCATGATTGATTAAACTCACCAAGAACTTACATACATTTTTAAAAACCTTCTCATTGTAGTAGACTGGTGTTAAGAAATAGAAACAGTATTTTTGCTTTTAAGTCAATAAATTATTGGTTTTTAACTTGAGGTGTGGGGGCTCGGGAGAAGAAAGAATGTGCCTAAAAGTTACTGTGATGTTAAAAATTTCTCTAGGTGACTTTGATTCTATTTCCTTCCTGTGTACACTGCAATACATATTGTTTGTGAGAAATTAACTCACATAGTGAAAAATAAACTTTATTAAAAGTGACTATCCTAAAGTCACACCAAAATTAATTGTATATTAGAATCATTTATCCTGAGATTATTCTCTATTCTTTTCATAGCTATGCTGTTCTGAAAATATTTCTCCTCTTCTAAAATGTGAATTACCTTAGGTATCTATTCAAATATCTGGGAAAGAGATGAAAATACCAATTCTTAAAAAAATCTGTCATTTTTAAAATTTGGGTAATATAATGATCTTATATTAGAAGACTTATGTTAAACATGAATATGGATTGATCTGGAATGCAATGTGAAAATAGGAGAAAAAGACTGAAAGGAAATATTGTGTAGTGAACATCACTGGTTTCATTTACTTAAATGAATGCTAAAGAATATTAGGACTTAATTCAAGAATCAGCTAGTAGATCTAAATAAACAAAATTGCATTTTGTTTTTTTGCATAAATTTAAAACTTCTTGGTTGATGTATGCCACTTACTGGAATTCATTGCTCATGGTGTTTTATATTGTTAGAATAATTTCAGCTATAAAAAAATAGAAAAATCACCACTTAACACACATTAATCATGAAAAAAAGTAATTATCTCATACAAAAGTTGTGCAGAGGCAAAGTTGTTCCATGGTTAGTTAATTTAGTGGCTCAATAATGAGATCAAGTTTTCAGATACCCAGGTACTCCCTTTTTCTCTCCTCATAGCCACAGAAAGGCTGCAGTCACTCTGTCCAGGCTTGATGTATCCATTGGATGAAGAGAGCCTTCCTTCCTTCCGTATGTTTTTAAGAGGGAGGAAACTTTACCCATAAGCCATCCCTTCCCCAAATCTTCCTTGGAGCTTTATTTTTCATTAATGAGTCAAACCTACCTTTCCTCCTATATCAGACCCTCTCAGGATGCACTTATAATTATATAGAAACAAACAAAATTGGGATTCTACCATGTAGGATAAAGGGAAACATGGAAATGGCTGTTGGGCAGGCAATGAAGAGTATATGGTACATTCATCTTTTAAAAAATTAAAAGAGGATCTTCTGGGTGGCTCAGTTGGTTAAGCATCTGACTTTTGGTTTCAGCTCAGGTCATGATCTCAGGGTCCTGAGATCAAGCCCCAAGTCTGGCTCCGCACTCAGTGGGAAATATTCTTGAGATTCTTTCCCCCTCCCTCTCCCTCTCTCTCCCCCCTCTGCTCCTCCCCCCACACTCAGCTCTCTCTTAATAAATGAATGAATGAATGAATGATGAATGAATAAATAAATAAATAAAATCTTTTAAAAATATTAAAAGAGAAAATGAAGAAGCATATCTTTAACAGCAGAACAGGAAATATTTAATTTTACATTTATTTGCTGATGCAAAAAATTAAGAATGACAATAAAATTGAATACCAATGGGCTTCAAAAATGCTTACTGAGTAATACCTGTGCACAAATATTTGCACAGACTAGGAATTGAGATTACTTTAGGTAAAATTTATAGTTATTACAAAGAAAAAGTAGAGAAATAAAGCTTATTAAAGAAAATATCACAAATCACTTAAATATAAAACTAAATATATTTTAAGTTGATTTTTATCCAGTTCTTTTCTATTTAATCACGGGATTCTTTTTCACTTGAAAAGGATGCTAAACCTAAGATATCACATCTCATTGACCTTTCATAGCTACAGCTCCTGAAATAAAATGGGCTCCATTCTTAACGCATTGTAGTGGAAATATAATCATAGCTTCCCTTAAACTGTCTCCAAAAGTTCCACAATGTGCAATCTATCTTTTTAAATTTGAAGTCTTCGACAGTTGATACTAGGCAATAGGGCCACTATGATCTGCTTAAATGCTTATAAACCTCAGTAGCTAAAAAGTGAGTTTTCAAAGTTAATATGTTGGGCAAAATCAAACCTAACATTTGTAATTAGCAACATTTTTGTTACTCTTTTCCTGTTACCTTTCATGCTTATCACAAACCATGTAATTTTCGCCCATTCTCTCTAGTCTTATTGCTATCCTGTTGATGCAAAACTAACTCTCAATAAGTGTGAAGATTCTAGGTATATTGTAAATGCCCCAAATTTACTTTTTGACAGCTTGCCAAGAAATGCTAGGAGCCTGTAAAAGCCAAAAGCTACATGAAGAGTTCTTACGTCCCTGAACATAATGTCTAGCACAAGCTAATAACTAAGCAAATGTTTCCTGAATAAAAAGTAAGTGAATGAGTGATCTAACTCCCAACCTGAAAGGAAAGAAATTCTATGTAAAATTTGTCTTTCAAATAGTTGGAAAATTATCTCCTTTACTAGTAATTTCATAAAATAATTAATATTTTCACTGTGAGATGTTTAGTATGATTAAAAAACAGAAGACTTACATAGACAATGGAGACGAGGAGGAGGAGGTAAGAACATTAAAAATGGAGGGTACCTGAATGTGGCCTCAATAATAATCCATTAGGAGATGGAAAATATAATAAAGTTATAATGAAGTAACATTATTTTATGATATATTATAGTCTGGTCCAGTATTTGAATAGATTACTGTCCTTTTTCAGATTTTCCAACCCAGACAAGTATCTGTCAATCAACATACTATTTTCTAAGCAGATATTTTAATTTTCAAATGTAGAAAGTTAGCATTCCCTTGATCAGTGGACAAATCCTTACTCACTAGGGATGATTTGACAAATGACTGCTCTTTAGACTTCAGTAATTATCAATAGCAACTGTTTTAGAGGCTGTATACTTAAGAAAACATGTTCTACCTCTGACTTGGAGATTTTTCTACATAATTTCTTTCCCTTGGAAACAAAATAAGTGATTAAATCTATTATTTTAACTGGTTTCTCTTACCATGATTTATTATATTTCTTTAAGTAACTCTATAAAGTTTAGGAGCCAATCAGCAATACCTACCAAAGAAATATCCACTAATTGAAAGGAGACCACTGTAGTTCTGCTAATTCTATGTTTGGTCTCATAGTCTAGTTAACAGATAGGGGAATAGTAATTAGTGAAATGAAAAGTTTGAGTGGAAAATGTATCAAAATGTGGACTGAGCAATGAGGCAATACTTGAGTTGTCCCCTCAGTATCCCTTCTCTTTTGTCTTGGAAGAGAAGTGTTGGTTGGATCTGTGTCCCACTAACTAAAGAATAAGTTTCTCAGTCTTTCTGGCATCCAGATTTAGTAATGCTGTTTGGTTCTGAACAATAGGATGTTAACTGAAGTGACAGGTGTGATTGTTAGAATGTGCCTGACCCTTTTGTTTCCCTTCTACCTTCTTGTCATGAGTAAGATCCTACTTACAGTCCTACCACGTAAATCATGTAGAAGTCTGACTTGAGGATGGAGGGTCTTAATTCTACACTGGAGCCACCATATAACCCTTGGAGACTCTTTCCGTTTGGGCTATTTTTGTGTGAGAGAAATTAATTTCTCTGTTGCTTAAGTCAATATTATTTTGAACTTTGTCTTATTTTAACTGAAGAAAAAGCTTCAAAAAATGATGCTTTTAATGTGTTTATAACGCATATATGTTTGTGTACGACATTACTGTAGTCAGAAACTATCATTAATCAAGTTGCAGACCTCAAAGATTTAGGTTATTTCATTTTATCATAAATTACTCTAAATATCCATAATTTATATAAGCATGAAATTAACCTTTTATTTAAGACATTCATTCATCAGAATGTCTCAAGCAGGGCAGTATAGTAATATTGGCTTTGATGATCTAAAGGGATCTAGTCTGTTGTCTGATATGATAACCACTAGCCCTTGAAATGGAACTAATATGACTGAAGAACTGAATTTTTTTTTTTAAAGGTTTTATTTATTTATTTGACAGAGACACAGCGAGAGAGGGAACACAAGCAGGGGGAGGGGGAGAGGGAGAAGCAGGCTCCCTGCAGAGCAGGGAGCCCGATGCGGGGCTCGATCCCGGGACTCCAGGATCATGACCTGAGCCGAAGGCAGTCGCTTAACCAACTGAGCCACCCAGGCGCCCAAGAACTGAATTTTTAATTTTATTTAACTTTAGTTTGCATTTTAATGGCCACAGATAGCTAATAGCTACCATATTAGCTATGGCTATAGATGATAGTTAGGTACATTCCTTGCATTTCATGTGAGTAATATGTAAAAGAGTGCTTTAAACAAGTAGGAACATGCATGTACATCAAAACGGATATGTGTTAACATCCCAGTGAGTACTTAAAGCTTTATGCTAAACATGGTGTATTTTTCTGAAAGCAGCAATTTACTAATTTTGATGAAACTAGTATTTTGTCTTAAAAACAAACATGTTATGTAATTCTCATACATTTATAATGAACCCCAGGGGTTGTGTTGGGCTCTTTAGTATATGAAGTCTGTTGCCATTACTAATCCTTCAGTGGAAACCTTCAGGAGCATCAGCAGAAGGCTGACCTCAAGTCCCATCCTTACCCTCTTCTGTTCTCCTAATCCTGATGTTTCAAATATATAATTTTGTTTCAGAGAGTGCTTTGGGAGATTTATCGAGTCCCTAATTAAGATAGCCACTATGATTATATTGCTCCTAAATTCTGAGTTCAGTTTTCCATTTTACATGTAGCAGGGTGACATTTGCATCTGGACCTAAATTAATGCACCCTGGGCGATAAAGCAGACCTTGCCAGGACAAGGTCACTTGGGACCTCATTGCCCTTAGGCTTTCCAAGTCTTAGTCTCCACTTGTTAGTCAGGAGACCAGGCAAAAAAGAGATAGCATACTTAACAGGACCTTTGATTAGAATTTAGTAAAGGGGACCAATGAGGGATATTTGGCCCAGAGGATGAACCAACATTATCAAAGTCTGGTGAAGACTGGATCCATGGAGGCTACTTCTGGAACACCAGAGCAAGAAGGCAGTGGGTGAAGAAATAGCCTGCCATCTCTCTGCTCTTACCTCCAGTCTCATGACTCTCGTTGCCTGAACCTCATAAAGGGGGCTAGGGGGATGAGGTCCTGGGGGCCAGCCTCCAGAGACTCAGAGCAGAATACTAAAAAAAAAATAAAAGGACAAAAAGTGATTGGAGGGTGGCAAATGAAGAATAAGAAGCAACTGAGATCTCTACATAACTCCCCAACTTTGATCCTGCCACTAAGAACAAAGTGGTTTTGTTTTGTTTTGGTTGGCCTTTCTTGCTTAAATGTAGATGCACTTATTTTAGCTTTCACACCAGTCCATTTGATGGATACTTAAACATTTGTGACATAACTAGAAATGACACATATTTTGTTTGTGTTTAAGTTTTAAATATGATTGAATTTTTTAAAGGGTCAGATAATCTCTATTGAGATGAGTTGGGTTCCTACCAAAAGTCATCTGGATGAAGGCATATAAAACATTTTAATGTATCACTTCACTTGAAATGATGAAGAATTACAATTTCCTTTTATGAACAAGCATTCAAAGAAGAATGAAACATGCTGAAGATGATTGTCTCTCAGAAAGTATATAAAATGTGTAATTGGAGTATGCTATTGAAATGGAAGATGAAAATAAATAAAATGCATATATTTTCACCACTATAAAAGCTAACTGTGTAGTCAATTCCAACTTTAAACATCTAAATAGTTTTTGCTCATTGTTCTTTCTTATAACAATTTGTTCTTCTGTTTGCTTTACATGGAACTTTATTACTCAGCACAGTATATAGTAATTAGACTTGATCCCAGGAAGTATTTTCAAATAATAAATGCTAGCTAGGAAAGTTAATTTTCATGAAGTGTGGCTAGATTTTGTGAGAAGAGACTGTATTTTGTAACTAAGTATCATCATAATGCCCATTAAACAAGCTCTCCTTTATTTAGAATCGTAATCACTAGTAAATATAAATAGGAAAACATCTTGGCATATTTTTGTAAGAAACATAGATGAAAAGTAAACAAGCAGATAGTAATTTTTCTTCCCCAATAGGCAATTTAAAGACTGTGCCTTAGTATCATTTTGGATTAAAATCAATCCTTTGAAACTTTTTCATCCAATTAGAGCCCACTAGTCATTAACATAGGAAATGACCCAAAGACAAAACAAGAAGATCATTTGGCATCTCTGCATTTTCCAGGGTATGGTAAATTATATTAACTTAGTATAATCTTTTCTATTACAGTGTATTCTTTTATAGTTTGATGGCATAAACTTGGTATAATTCTTTGTCAATCTGAAAATTAAATTAAGGGTATTTTTCACATCTGGATAAACATGAAATATCAAGTACATATATCAAGTTTTATTTGACAATGAAAAATTACCATTTTGTAGGTAGAGAGGTCTACTTTGAGATTTTGTTGTTCCATCATTTAGAATGAATAAAGTGGTTTCCTCATGATTTCCTTAAGAAATATACTCAGAATATTCTAGATATATTTCTTCAGGCAAGGGGGAAACAAAACAAATATTAACTATTGGGACTGTATCAAAATAACAAGCTTTTGCACAGCAAAGGAAACCATCAACAAAATGAAAAGGCAACCTATTGAGTGTAAGAAGATATTTGCAAATGATATATCCAATAAGGGGTTAATATGCAAAACATATAAAGAACTTCTACAACTCAACACCAAATAATAATTATAATAATAATCTGATTAAAATGGGCAGAGGAACTGAATAAGTAGTTTTCCAAAGAAGACACACAGATAGTCAACAGACACATGAAAAGGTGCTCAACATCACTAATCATCAGGAAAACACAAATGAAAACCACAGTGAGATACTACCTTACATCTGTCAGTGTGGCTGTTATCAAAAAGATAAGAAATATCAAGTGTAGGCAAGGATATGGAGAAAAGGGAACCTTTGTGCACTGTTGGTGAGAATGTAAATTGGTGTAGCCACTGTGAAAAATAGTTTGGAAGTTCCTCAAAAAATTAAAAATAGATTACCATGTGATAGAGTCATTCCACTTCTGGGTATTTACCTAAAGAATATGAAATCACTAATTTTAAAAGAAATATGCAATTTTTTTTTCTTTTGGTTTTGGTGAAGAGTCTTTTTTTTTATTTTGTTATGTTAATCACCAGATACAATTTGGTGGGGGACTTTAACACCCCCCTCACTGAAATGGACAGATCATCTAAGCAAAAGATCAACAAGAAAATAAAGACTTTAAATGACACACTGGACCAAATGGACTTCACAGATATATTCAGAACATTCCATCCCAAAGCAGCAGAATACACATTCTTCTCTAGTGCCCATGGAACATTCTCCAGAATAGATCACATCCTAGCTCACAAATCAGGTCTCAACTGGTACCAAAAGATTGGGACCATTCCCTGCATATTTTCAGACCACAATGCTTTGAAACTAGAACTCAATCACAAGAGGAAGTTGGAAAGAACTCAAATACATGGAGGCTGAGAGCATCCTATTAAAGAATGAATGGGTCAACCAGGAAATTAAAGAAGAATTTAAAAAATTCATGGAAACCAATGAAAATGAAAACACAACTGTTCAAAATCTTTGGGATGCAACAAAGGCAGTCCTAAGAGGAAAGTATATAGCAATACAAACCTTTCTCAAGAAACAAGAAAGGTCTCAAGTACACAACCTAACCCTATACCTAAAGGAGCTAGAGAAAGAACAGCAAATAAAACCTAACCCAAGCAGGAGAAGAGAAATCATAGAGATCAGAGCAGAAATCAATGAAATAGAAACCAAAAGAACAGTAGAACAGATCAACAAAACTAGGAGCTGGTTCTTTGAAAGAATTAACAAGATTGATAAGCCCCTGGCCAGACTTATCAAAAAGAAAAGAGAAATGACCCAAATCAACAAAATCATGAATGAAAGAGGAGAGATCACAACCAACACCAAAGAAATACAAACAATTATAAGAACATATTATGAGCAACTCTATGCCATTAAATTAGATAACCTGGAAGAAATGGATGCATTCCTAGAGATGTATCAACTACCAAAACTGAACCAGGAAGAAATGGAAAACCTGAACAGACCTATAACCACTAAGGAAATTGAAGCAGTCATCAAAAATCTCCCAAAAAACAAAAGCCCAGGGCCAGATGGCTTCCCAGGGGAATTCTACCCAACATTTAAAGAAGAATTAATACCTATTCTTCTGAAACTGTTCCAAAAAATAGAAATGGAAGGAAAACTTCCAAACTCATTTTATGAGGCCACCATTACCTTGATCCCCAAACCAGACAAAGACCCCATCAAAAAGGAGCATTACAGACCAATATCCTTGATGAACAAAAATTCTCACCAAAATACTAGCCAGTAGGATCCAACAGTACATTAAAAGGATTATTCACCACGACCAAATGGGATTTATCCCTGGGCTGCAAGGTTGGTTCAACATCTGCAAATCAATCAATGTGATATAATACATTAATAAGAGAAAGAACAAGAACCATATGATCCTCTCAATAGATGCAGAAAAAGCATTTGAGAAGGTACAGCATCCTTTCTTAATCAAAACTCTTCAGAAAATAGAGATAGAGGGTACATACCTCAATATCATAAAAGCCATCTATGAAAAACCCACAGCGAATATCATTCTCAATGGGGAAAAACTGAGAGCTTTCCCCCTCAGGTCAGGAACACGGCAGGGATGTCCACTATCACCACTGCTATTCAACATAGTAGTAGAAGTCCTAGCCACAGCAATCAGACAACAAAAAGAAATCAAAGGCATCCAAATTGGCAAAGAAGAAGTCAAACTCTCACTCTTTGCAGATGATAGGATACTTTATGTGGAAAACCCAAAAGACTCCACCCCAAAACTGCTAGAACTCATACAGGAATTCAGTAAAGTGGCAGGATACAAAATCAATGCACAGAAATCAGTGGCATTCCTATACACCAACAACAAGACAGAAGAAAGAGAAATTAAGAAGTCGATCCCATTTACAATTGCACCCAAAACCATCAGATACCTAGGAATAAATCTAACCAAAGAGGCAAAGGATCTGTACTCAGAAAACTATAAAATACTCATGAAAGAGAGTGAGGAAGACACAAAGAAATGGAAAAACATTCCATGCTCATGGATTGGAAGAACAAATATTGTGAAGATGTCAATGCTACCTAGAGCAATCCACACATTCAGTGTGATCCCTATCAAAATACCATCCACTTTTTTCAAAGAAATGGAACAAATAATCCTAAAATTTGTATGGAACCAGAAAAGACCCTGAATAGACAGAGGAATGTTGAAAAAGAAAAGCAAAGCCGGCGGCATCACAATTCCGGACTTCCAGCTCTATTACAAAGCTGTCATCATCAAGACAGCATGGTACTGGCACGAAAACAGACACATAGGTCAATGGAACAGAATAGAGAGCCCAGAAATGGACCCTCAATTCTATGGTCAGCTAATCTTGACAAAGCAGGAAAAAATGTCCAATGGAAAAAAGACAGTCTCTTCAACAAATGGGTGTTGGGAAAATTGGACAGCCACATGCAGAAGAATGAAACTGGACCATTTCCTTACACCACACACAAAAATAGACTCAAAATGGCTGAAGGACCTCAATGTGAGACAGGAGTCCATCAAAATCCTAGAGGAGAACACAGGCAGCAGCCTCTTTGGCCTCAGCCGCAGCAACTTCTTCCTAGAAACATCGCCAAAGGCAAGGGAAGCAAGGGAAAAAATGAACTATTGGGACTTCATCAAGATAAGAAGCTTTTGCACAGCAAAGGAAACAGTCAACAAAACCAAAAGACAACCGACAGAATGGGAGAAGATATTTGCAAATGACATATCAGATAAAGGGCTAGTATCCAAAATCTATAAAGAACTTATCAAACTCAACACCCAAAGAACAAATGATCCAATCAAGAAATGGCAGAAGACATGAACAGATATTTTTCCAAAGAAGACATCCAAATGGCCAACAGACACATGAAAACGTGCTCAACATCACTCAGCATCAGGGAAATCCAAATCAAAACCTCACTGAGATACCACCTTACACCAGTCCGAAAGGCTAAAATTAACAAGTCAGGAAATGACAGATGTTGGTGGGGATGCGGAGAAAGGAGAACCCTTCTACACTGTTGGTGGGACTGCAAGCTGGTGCAGCCACTCTGGAAATCAGTATGGAGGTTCCTCAAAACGTTGAAAATAGAGCTACCATATGACCCAGCAATTGCAGTACTGTGTATTTACCCCAAAGATACAAATGTAGGGATCCAAAAGGGTACGTGCACCCCGATGTTTATAGCAGCAATGTCCACAATAGCCAAACTATGGAAAGAGCCAAGATGTCCATCGACAGATGAATGGATAAAGAAGTTGTGGTATATATATACAGTGGAATATTATGCAGCCATCAAAAGGAATGAGATCTTGCCATTTGCAACGATGTGGATGGAATTGAAGGGTATTATGCTGAACAAAATAAGTCAAAAAGAGAAAGACATGTATCATATGACCTCACTGATATGAGGAATTCTTAATCTCAGGAAACAAACAGATCTTTTTTTTTAAAAGATTTTATTTATTTATTTGAGAGAGAGAGAGCACATGCATGCATGCGTGCATGAGTAGGGGAGCAGGGCAGAGGGCGAGGCAGACTCCCCACTGAGCAGGGAACCCCACATGAGGTTTGATCCCAGGACCCTGAGATCATGAACTGAGCCCAAGGCAGATGCCTAACCAACTGAGCCACGCAGGCACCCCAAGAAATATGCACTTCTGTGTTTATTGTCGCATTATTTATAATGGCTAAGCTATGAAAGCAACCTAAGTGTCCATTGTTAGATGAATGGATAAAGAAGATGTGGTATATATGCCCAATGGATTATTATTCAGCCATATAAAATAATGATATCTTGCCATATGTGACAGCATCGTTGGACCTAGAGGGTATTATGCTAAGTGAAATAGCACAGAGAAATACAAATACCATATGGGAGTACAATATGCCAAGATGTTTTCGTAATTATGTTTACTAGTGACTATGATTATAAATAAAGGAGAGCTTGCTTTAATGGACATTATGATGATAGTTAGTTACAAGGGGTTGGGGTATGGGTAAATCGGAGAAGGATAGTGGGAGGTACAGGGTTCCAGTTACGGAATGAATAAGTCACAGGGATGAAAGGTACAGTGCAGGGATTATAGTCAATGGTATGGTAATAGCATTGTGTGGTGACAAATGGGAGCTACACTTGTGGTGAGCGCCACATAACGTAGAGCTAAATCACTCTGTGCTACACCTGAACCTAAATACAATGTTGTGTGTCAACCATACTTCAAAAAAAAAAAAAAAAAAGTCTTACCAAAAAAGTGTTCTCAGAATAGAGAATAAGTTATGTACCATGCTGTGACTTACCTACTATCCTTTGAGGACTTTTTGCCACTGCCTGGATCTACCAGAAGTTCAAAAATTGGAAGTTGAAAAATTGGAAGCATTAGAAGTAGTTATCAGGAGAGTGAAGAAACAAAGTACAGCTCATCAAATAATCCTGTTTTACTTTTTCTTCTGAATCCAAATATAACTTCTTTCTTACAGATGTTTGCCCATCCTTTATTTAATGCAGTTGTGAATTACACACACAGATGCATATATACATCTGTAATAGATACTTAGCTCACGTAACAGCTGTTTACTTAATGACTCTTTGCCTGAACAGTTCTTGAAAAGTTATCTGCTTTTGAATGATATTTTATTTTCAGCTTATCACATTTTCATCACAATATACATTAAATAAGTATTTTAAGAAGTTATATGTCAACATTATGATTGTAAGCAAATACACTCACCAATTTACTCAACACTGTAGTTTCTAATCAGAAAATATCATATGAAACAAATCTTCATTTTACACTATTTGTATGAATCAAAGCATTTTCTCTTTGTGTAGTGTATGCTGGAAAGACTTCTCAGTCTGATGGGCACAGGCACTTTTTTCTTAAGCGCTCTCATATTTAGTCTTAATTTGGCCCTTTGGAATTTTTCTGTGCTATATCTTTATTTTTAAGTGCAGTTTGAATACAAGATAATTATAAACTTAGAAAACGTTGAAAATTGGTGAAAAGAAGGTAAAAAGAATAAATATAATAAAGCTTCATTCTATTTTATGTAAAAACTTTCATATTGTTATCTGAAATGCTATACTACTACTTTCATATTATGAGGTATGAAATACTTTCAAATTGTTATCAGTGCGATCCCTATCAAAATACTTTTTGATACCTCTGCAAATATCCAATGGAAAAATTGGACTTTACTTTCAAATTGTTATCACATAACTTGTTTTCATTATTCAAAGGACATGTTTTTTCTCTGTGAAGATTATTTTGGATTGAAATGCAACACATCATAATTTTTCCCCATTAAAATTAATTGAAAAAATTGTTTCCATTTAATGACTTTTAATTAAGTGGCATTATTTTCAGGAATAAATCAGTATTGATAATCAGGAGATAGATGTGTATGTATGAGAAGGTAAATTTATCTTCATTTGAGTATACGTACTACTTGATCTTTTATTGTTTTAGTTTACTATGAACCAAGATTCCTATGCTGGTCTTCTGTTTTGTTCTATTTGTCAACATGCCCTTTGCATCTGTGCTAAATTTCTGACCACTTTCATTCCTAGACCAGAGTGAGTATTGCTTTTCATCAAAGACAACAAACAGAGCAAAATAAAAGAGCAGATGTCGGGTAATTTGTGGACTAAGTCTTACTTTCAGGACATGTTTTTGAGCCCCCAAGCACGTAATACTGCAAATATTATTTCATAAAGGAGCTTATCAAGTCAGTTTGTTCATTTAACTGGAACATCTCCAATAGCTTTACATCATGGTTTTGAAATAGCCAGTGAGAAAGATAAATCAAAAGTTATTTATATATCTGTGTAAGACAAAAGCTTTCTGCAGCTTTGAAATACTAAAGGAAACCAGGAAGAATAAAGTGTAGAATATCTCCCTGTTTTTAGTGACATCATAATTTTAGTTCTGCTGGACTGGAGGCTAATGGTTTTTCCTTGTGATCACGACCAGGCTTATTTTTCTTGAAATGACTTACATAAAGACCAGCTTGAATGTAGGAATGATATGAGAGATCTGGAAAAGTGATCTCTGTGATCACTTTTAATTATTTTATACCATGTAGGAAAAAAAAATGTATGATGTAGCCAACGTATTACACAGAAGGTTTTGATCTAAACTTCAGTACTGGGTGGGAGTTGGCATGTCCAGTGGCACGTACGGTCTGGTATAAAATAGTCCAGTTGTTTTACAAGCTCACAGGGTGCTGTAATACAGGGCAGAGTTTAACCCAATCCTTCGTCCTACCTTGTCTCATTTTTGTCTGAGTAAAGTACCTTTACTTGGTCCTGCTAATGATCAGATTATGCGCTTTTCAAATCTGTTTTTATTTTGCCACTTATCCATGATTTCTTGCCATTCTTCTTAGATTAATTATGTAGAATTCTGTTGTTCAGGATGTCAGGTTTTGTTTAAGGCTATACCCAAACAATACTCATTTTCTTTTTCAGTCATAAGTTACTTTCCAAAAGCAAGGATGGTATACACTTTGCACCATTTAGATTGCAGAATAATGTATTTCTCAGCTCGGATTGCTAACTGTTCACCTTACTTAAACAATTAATTACTTGTCATTTTGGTTTCTTGGTTTATAGTTGCTAGGACGTCTTGGGATCATGAGAACTTTCAAATGCTTGCTTTGGGGTGACTGCTTATCACACATATATAATATTATGTCAAAACTATGAAATACTGTAGAATAATATCAGAAGATATAAAATCTGTCATCTTTTTTTTTTTTTTTTTTTTTTACAATTCTGTTTTCAGTTGGAGCAAATGCGTTAAGGCAAAGAGGCTTAATGAAGAGGTAATTCACTATTCGCACACATTTGTCAGTCCCTCTACCTGGAAAAAAAAAATCAATTAAGATTACCTTTCATTATTGTATTACTTGGTCTTCAGATTGTAGATTAAAATTATTTTTCCTTAACAGATTAATTATTATTTAAATAATATCTCTAGACATTTAAATATGTATTCTTTTAGATTTTTTTTCTCAGTGTTCGTTCTCAGCAAAACAAAACAAAATAACCATATTTTTATGTCTATGGATATAATGTCCAGTTGTTTAGTACATAAAATTAATGGAAGAAAATCTCACATTGTATCCAAATGTCAGACCAATATCTAAAAATTTTATTATATCATTTCTAAATTGACTTCACCATGTTTAGCATTAATGTGTGATCTCCTGATTAAAAATAAGTACTATTTAATGGATACGGTTTTCTTTGTACTTAAAAGTATCATTTGTGGAAAACTTGTGTGCCTCCTCTATATTTTCCATCTCTTCATTTCATACCCTGGGCCATGCTTTATAATCACTGTCTCTAGGGACTTGGGGTGAATAGAATTGCAGAGGTTATCTAGAGTCAATGGATTTCCCAGTCTTTGGTTAAAGCTCCAACACTTGATATGTTTGTAGCCAAGTTTATGCAGGTGTAAGAGAGAAGGGAAGTGCTTTAAAGAAGTTCCTTGGCAGGAAGAGGAGATCTCCCTAGGCTGGGGAGAAAAGTGTCCTGGGGAAACATCAGGGAATGCAAAAGAGAATGGTTGTATGGAGTTCCTGGTGAGGCTGGCTCACAATCACAAGGCCCACAGACTCAAGTTGTAGAAAGTGGTGATATCATCAGGGCAATAGCTGTGGAGGCCTGGCCTTAGGCTGGAGTGGGAGGTTCTCAGCTTCTACACGTATATTGCATGAAAGCCAGAGAGCCTATCCCAAAGTGTCCACATAGTCTAGTACGAGGGTGTCCTAAACAACCAGGACAGCTGATGACATAAGTGGAGAGCCCTAATCTCTTGTTTTTAGGCCATAGAACAAAGCGATGTATTCTGTCAGAACATACCCTAAACTTACATCCATTGGTGGATGTACACTGTACATTTTAGATTTTGATATTTCTTTGAATATTGATTTTTGCTTTTTCATCATTTCCTTTATTTTATTTTATTTTATTATGTTATGTTAATCACCATACATTACATCATTAGTTTTTGATGTAGTGTTCCATGATTCATTGTTTGCGTATAACACCCAGTCCTCCATTCAGTATGTGCCCTCTTTAATACCCATCACCGGGCTAACCCATGCCCCCACCCCCTCCCCTCTAGAACCCTCAGTTTGTTTCTCAGAGTACATAGTCTCTCATGGTTCATCTCCTCCTCTGATTTCCCCCCCTTCATTTTTCCCTTCCTACTATCTTCTTTTTTTTTTTTTTAACATATAATGTATGATTTGTTTCAGAGGTACAGGTCTGTGATTCAGTAGTCTTACACAATTCACAGCGCTCACCATAGCACATACCCTCTCCAATGTCTGTCACCTAGCCACCGCATCTCTCCCACCCCCCAGCACTCTAGCAACCCTCAGTTTGTTTCCTGAGGTTAAGAATTCCTCATATCAGTGAGATCATATAATACATGTCTTTCTCTGATTGACTTATTTCACTCAGCATAATACCCTTCAGTTCCATCCATGTCATTGCAAATGGCAAGATCTCATTCCTTTTGATGGCTGCATAATATTCCACCACACACACACACACACACATACACACACACACACCACATCTTCTTTATACATTCATCCGTCGATGGACATCTTGGCTCTTTCCATAGTTTGGCTATTGTGTACATTGCTGCTATAAACATCGGGGTGCACGTACCCCTTCGGATCACTACATTTGTATCTTTGGGGTAAATACCTAGTAGTGCAATTGCTGGGTCGTATGGTAGCTCTATTTTCAACTTTTTGAGGAACCTCCATACTGTTTTCCAAAGTGGCTGCACCAGCTTGCAGTCCCACCAACAGTGTAGAAGGGTTCTCCTTTCTCCGCATCCCTACTAACATCTGTCATTTCCTGACTTGTTAATTCTAGCCATTCTGACTGGTGGGAGGTGGTATCTCAGTGAGGTTTTGATTTGGATTTCCCTGATGCCGAGCGATGTTGAGCACTTTTTCATGTGTCTTGGCCATTTGGATGTCTTCTTTGGAAAAATGTCTGTTCATGTCTTCTGCCCATTTCTTGATTGGATCATTTGTTCTTTGGATGTTGAGTTTGAGAAGTTCTTTATAGATTTTGGATACTAGCCCTTTATCTGATATGTCATTTGCAAGTATCTTCTCCCATTCTGTCGGTTGTCTTTTGGTTTTGTTGACTGTTTCCTTTGCTGTGCAAAAGCTTCTTATCTTGATGAAGTCCCAATAGTTCATTTTTTCCCTTGCTTCTCTTGCCTTTGGCGATGTTTCTAGGAAGAAGTTGCTGCAGCTGAGGTCGAAGAGATTGCTGCCTGTGTTCTCCTTTAGGATTTTGATGGGCTCCTGTCTCACATTGAGGTCTTTCAGCCATTTTGAGTCTATTTTTGTGTGTTGTAAGGAAATGGTCCAGTTTCATTCTTCTGCATGTGGCTGTCCAATTTTTCCAACACCATTTGTTGAAGAGACTGTCTTTTTTCCATTGGACATTCCTTTCTGCTTTGTCGAAGATTAGTTGACCATAGAGTTGAGGGTCCATTTCTGGGCCTCTATTCTGTTCCAGTGATCTGTGTGTCTGTTTTTGTGCCAGTACCATACTGGCTTGATGATGACAGCTTTGTAATAGAGCTGGAAGTCTGGAATTGTGATGCCACCAGCTTTGCTTTTCTTTTTCAACATTCCTCTGGCTATTCGGGGTCTTTTCTGGTTCCATACAAATTTTAGGATTATTTGTTCCATTTCTTTGAAAAAAGTGGATGGTATTTTGATAGAGATCACACTGAATGTGTGGATTGCTCTAGGTAGCATTGACATCTTCACAATATTTGTTCTTCCAATCCATGAGCATGGAACGTTTTTCCATTTTTTTTCTTTCTTCCTCAATTTCTTTCATGAGTATTTTATAGTTTTCTGAGTACAGATTCTTTACCTCTTTGGTTAGATATATTTCCTTTCTTAAAAATTAATCAGCTTATGGGTCTACCAAATTTTGCAAATTTGGCTCTTCTTCCCTTATCCATCAGCTGATGTGAGAGGAACAATCCCCCTTCAGGGCATAACTTTAACTATCAGGGTACATTGACATGTTCTTTATTTGTCATGTTGGGGGTGCCTGGGTGGCTCAGTTGGTTAAGCAGCCGGCTCTTGATTTCGACTCAGGTCATGATCTCAGTGTCCTAGGATTGAGCCCCACGTCAGGCTCTGCACTCTGCTGGGGAGAAGTCTGCTTGTGGATTCTCTCTCACCTCTTCCTCTGCCCCTCCCCTGTACTCTCTCTCTCTAAAATAAATAAATGTTTATCTGTCATGTTGGGTTTCCTTTATTATAGAGGTTTGTTCATAAGTCTATATTGCTATTTGATCTCAACTATACCTTATATTTGATTTAATGAAGTTTTTCAAGAACTTTGAATTTGCTATCTGTGGAAAGGAAAATAATTATTCCCTAGAGTAAGTCTCACAGGTCTCAAACAGCTGTTAATAAGTAGTTTCTTTTGATAATGTTTGTTTACCTGAGGAAGCTTGTAAAGGGAAATATGTTTTATATTTGTAGATCTTTGTTCAAAGTATATTTTTCAGCCATTTGCCTTAAATTGTTGACTGATAATTTAGTTAGATCACATAATAATTCTTCCATGAAATATTACTTTGGAATTTCTGTGGTGCTTTTAGCATAAATCTAATATGTTTCAAAGTTATTCTTTAGAAACTTGGCTTATTCATACATTATCTTTTTAAAACATGGCTGTTTTTTGAGACATTTCAATTATACTGTTTTGGCACCAAATGCTGAATATTTATAGATGTGAAATGTATAAGAAATCAATGTCTTTGAAGTTGAAAATAGAACATATTGTACACAAAATAAGAAAAAAAGAAAAATGATAAAATTATATGGCTAAGGAAGAGATAACTCATGGCTGTGGATTCCATGAGCACATCACCAGAGAGGAATTTTCATGGTACAATGCAGAAGGTGCCAACAGAAAGTGTCTCTCTTTTCAATTAGCAGACGTTTTAAATTAAGCTTTGAGTTTGATATGTAGGTACTTTCATTTAACTAAAAATTTGATAGTATATTCATTGTAGTGTGGATAGTAAGAAAATGTTTAATACGTAATTATAGAATTTCTTCCTTTTTATTATTCATTGAAAATAATTTTCAAAATTCATATGGACAGTAAGTTGTAGTAAGTTTAAACTCTTCATCTTGGTATTTAATGCCGTCCACAAAAAGTCTCAAATAATCTTTCTATTCTTTCCTACAATTAATTAGCCCATCTTACAGATTTCACTACTTTTTGTTCCTGACATGGCTCTCCTCCTGTTTAACTTGGTTCCTTGGTTTTGCAGTCTTGGTTACCTGGAAGTCCTTTTCTTTCTCTTTTTATCTAAATTCTGCCGTGTATCAACCTTATTTAATAGGCTATAGATAGCTTGAAGCCCAATATAGATATAATGTTAACTTTGTATTCTCTTACTGCGCCTATCCTGCTTGACCTAGCAGTTTAGTTATTGATGAGCTGGAGACTTCAGGATGAGGACAATGTCTTACTCAGCTGTGACTACCACACCACTCACATCATGTTCTGCACATTTATGCATTGAATTAGATGTTTGTAAAATATGCAGTATGACTAATGGTGGCCTGTAATTGAGATGCAGACTAAAAAGAATATTTAAATAAAATGTCTATTCATGAGGAAATTGTGTCTGAGAAAAAAATAAAAATGCCACCTAATAATTGTCTAGTCATCATTCTAAATTTACAAGACATGAAAATTAGGGACTGTTCTGTGTACTTCCAAGGGTTACTTTTCAAATTAATCTCCAAGAATAACAAAATATGAGTTTTAAGGGATGCCTGGGTAGCTCAGTCGGTTTAAGGCTCTGTCTTCTGCACAAGTCATGATCCCCGGGTCCTGGGATCCAGGTCCCTGCTCAGTGGGGAGTCTGTTTCTCCCTCTCCTTCTGCTCTTCCCCCCTGCTCACTCCCTCTCTCTCTCAAAAAATAAATAAGATCTTTTAAAAATGAGTTTTAAGAAAAATGTGTATCTTAAAATTTTATTTTCTTCCAGCTTTGTTGAGGTATGATTGATAAACAGAAATTGTATATATTTAAGATGTATGTGATATTTAGTTATACATATATATCGTGAAATGATCAGGTTAATTAACCTATCTGTCGCTTCACATAGTTACCAGTTTTTGTATGTGTTGAGAACATTTGTCATCTACTCTCAGCAGATTTCAAGTATATAGTACATTATTATTAGCTAGAATCACCATGCTGTATTTTGGGTCTCCAGAATTTATTCATCTTATAACTGAAAGTTTACATCTTTTGACTAATATCTCCCCTTTTCCTCCATTCGCCAGCCCCTAGGCACCACCATCCTACTCTGTTACCATCAGTTTGACTTTTTTAGATTCCACACAGAAGAGATACATGCAGCATTTGTCTTTCTGTGTCTGACTTATTTCATGTAGCATAATGTCCTCCAGATTCATACTAGTTGTTGCAAATGGCAGAATTTCCTTTTTTTTTTTTAAAGGCTGAATAATATTCTGTTCTCTCTTTCTCTCTCACCTTTTCTTTATCCATTCACCTGTTGATAAGCACTTAGATTGTTTCCATATCTTGGCTACTAGGAATAATGCTGCAATGAACATGGGAGTACAGATATCTCTTTGAGATAGTGATTTTACTTCCTTTGGACTTATACCCAGAAGTGAGATTGGTGGATGATATAGTAGTTCCACTTTTAACTTTTTGAGGAAGCTCCATACTGTTTCCCATACAGTTGGCTGTACCAATTTACATTCCCACCAACATTATATTAAAATTCCCTTTTCTCTACATCCTTGCCAACATTTGTTATTTCTTCACTTTTTAGTAATGGCCATCCTAACAAATGTAAGAGGACATCTCATTGTGCTTTTGATTTGCATTTCCATGATCAATAGTGATGTTGAGCTTCATTTTATATACCTATTGGACATTTGTATGTCTTCTTTGGAAATATGTCTATTTAGGTATTTTACTCATTCTTTAATCAGGTTATTTTTATTTTTTGCTATTGAGTTGCATAAGTTCCTTATGTATTTTGGATATTAACCCTTTATCAGATAGATCATTTACAAATATTTTCTCCCATTCTGTAGTTTGTTCATTTTGTTACTGTTGTGCAGAAACTTTTTGTTATAGTCCCACTTGTTTATATTTGCTTGTGTTGCCTATGTTTTTGGTGTCAAATTCAAAAAAATTGCTGCCAAGACCAATGTCAAGGAGGTTTCCTCCTGTGTTTTCTGTTGGGAATTTTCAGGTTTCAGATTTTATACTCAAGTCTTTAATTCCATTTGAGTGGTAAGGTAAGGGTCCAGTTTTATTATTTTGTATGTGGAAATCCAGTTTTCCCAACACAGTTTGTTGAAGAGGTTATCCTTTCCTATTGTGTATTCTTGGCTCCCTTCTTGAAAATTAGCTGGGTGTATATGTCTATGCATGGGTTTACTTCTGGGCTCTCTATTCTGTTCTGTTGCATTTAAAGAGCTTTGGTTTCTATACCACTTTGTGAAGACATACTACCTATGACAATATACAAATCATACAAAGAAGGAGATTCATGTAATATTTCCTGACATTTAGAGAGTCCTACTTATGTGTCATGTGCTTAATAGAGATTGTCTCATTTGGTCATCACAGAAACATTAACTGATACTGTCAGCCTCTGTTTCATAGACAAGAAAACTGAGACTTAGACACATTATTTGCTCAAGGTCACACAAATATAAGTGAGGCTTATTGCAGCAAGCCTCGGTTTTTAAGTCCTAGATTTATTGCCTCCTTCTTGAGGCTGACTATAATTTCTTACACTCCAATGAGAAGAAATTAGTTGACCATTTCTATTTTTGAATGTTGTAATGAGTAGATCGCAATATTTTAACCCCATCAAAATAATGACTTCTTTGACTTTAAGTGCTAACAGTTTTCAGTAATAAGTAATTCCTTTACTTTTTATGTACACACCTTAGCAATAAAACTATCCATCTATTTACTAGTGTGAAAAATTCAAGTAAAATCTATGTCTGTGATATTGAATGATTTAAAAAGTATCCACTTTTGCCAAATGTTATGAAGAGATAAAGCACACACTTAAAATGCTTCAACACATTTCAGTAAAGGTAAAATTCTGTTCTAGGAAAATTTTAAAAAAATCTTCAAGACAGAGTGTATTTGTCATGGATGATCCCTCCTTTTGAGATTTGGTAGAGCGTTCTTTGATGTTTCATTAGTACACATACAAATGGGTTGTGCACATAAGTTGGGGGAAATCTTTAGATTTTATTTTAATATTTTATAAATTATTATTCTGAGACTTAGAGAAGTTAAATGGTTTGCTCAATCTCCTGACTTACAATCTAGTTTATTTTCCACTAGTTATATCCATAAAACATTTAGTTTCTATTTTATAAAAAGGGTACAGTAAAAAAGGGCTTTCCCTTTACACTAAGCAATAGTTAATGTTGAATAATTCTATTTTGGTTAACTGGATTTTGCAATTGGTTTCATATAACAGTTGGCTTTTTAAACACAGACACGTCTGTTTTGAAGATATTAGTTCTCTTTCCTACAACAAAGAATATGCAAGTAATCAAGATCCCCTTTTCTTTTTCACTGGAGTTGAAAAACACACTGTTCGATTGATTTGGCTGTCAGGGACCTCTTTGAACATAGATGGAATTGAATGAAGGTTTTATTATGAGTCTCTACAACTAAGACCAAAATATGATATTCGACACATACGCAATAGCAGATTGCAAATAAATCACCTACAGTAAGCTTGGTGTGTGCCTTAGTCTTAAGGAAAGATGATCAAGACTCAAACACTAACAAGATTATAAGGGAAAAATTACTAAAACTGAAATCAGAAGAACTTCTAACTGGTAGGAATAATGTTTTTTGTCATAGAGAAATCTGAACTTAATAGACCTCTTATATGATATCCAATTGAGTAGAAAGAGAAATAACTTACACAGGTTGAAAAATTATCAGAGCTCATAGGCCTTGAAGGGCTGGTGTCCTTTCAGCTGGTGCTTTGTCCATTACAATGAGATCAACCTATTATCTCATATGCCTGATAAAATTAAATGAAATGTGATAAAGCATTTTAAATGTAAAGGGTATTTGTGTTTCTAGATCTGTTTTCAGCTACTCAAGCATGAGGCAGTCCTTCCTAAGCCTGAGCCACTCTGCTGGAAATTGATAGTAGGTTCTCTTTACCTACAAAATCTCTTTTTTAGTTTAAGCCTTTAAAATATACTTCTTTGATAATTATAATGCAGGAAAGTTAATTACCTCAAAGATTACTTTATCTTTTTCCAATCAAAAGAGTAAGTAGCTGATAATGGCTATATCCTGAGAGTCATTCTCCTTATCTTTCTTCTAGGTAAAATTGGTTCTGTTGTTGCTGCTGTTGTTTTAAATTGTTATTTTTACTTTTTTTTTAATATTTCAAAGAACCTTATAATATTTTATTTGACAGTCTAAACATCAGCTATATAATCAGTTCAACACTTTGAATATAGGCTACTCCAAATAACTGAAATTTTGTCATTTTCATTTTCCCAAAACATTTCATAAGATTAAATGCATCATAGATGTTTTGCTAGATTAAATGCATCATAGAGTGCTCGCTTCGGCAGCACATATACTAAATGCATCATAGATATTTCACAATTTCTTACATCTTTCTTCACTTTGTAAAGTTCTATCAAAGCTCTAGCTGATATTTTTTTCTTATGGAGAACTTAGCAATGCTATATGGGCAGCCTGTAAACCTATGTACTTAAATATTTAAAGCTACATAGTTCAAATTAAATAACTATTGAAAACATATTCTTTATAAAACAGTTTTCCAGTGGCTTTTAGAAAGGAGCCGATAAGAAAGTTGAAAATACAGGGTGCCTGATGAAAGGAGATATTCCATGTAAATGGAAGTCAGAAAGAAAACTTGGGTAGCAATACTTATATCAGACAAAATAGACGTTAGAACAAAGATATAAAAAGAGACAAAAGAATACATTACATAATGATAAAGGGTTTACTCCAACAAGAGGATGCAACAATTGGGAACACTTAAATATATAAAACAAATATTAACAGACATAAAGTGACAAATAGATAATAATACAATAATAGGAGAGGACTTTAACACCCAACTTAAATTACAGATAGATTCCAGAGAGAAAAACAATAATGAAACAGTGGCTTTGAAAGACACATTAGACCAGATGGACTTAGTCATACACAGAACATTCCATCCCCAAAAGCAGAATACACATTCATTTTAAGTTCACATGGAACATTTTCGAAGATCACATCGTTGGCCACAAAACAATTCTCAATTAAGTTTAAAAATATTGAAATCATATCAAGCATTTTTTTCCAACCACAACAGTATGAAACTAGAAATTAGTTACAAGAAGAAAACTTGAAAAAAACCACAAACACTGGGAGGCTCAACAATGTGCTACTGAACAACCAGTGGGTCACTGAAGAAATCAAAGAGATCAAAAATACATGGAGGCAAATGAAAATGAAAACACAACTGCAAAAGCAATTCTTTTTTTTTTTGTTATGTTATGTTAATCACCATATATTACATCATTAGTTTTTGATGTAGTGTTCCATGATTCATTGTTTGCATATAACACCCAGTGCTCCATGCAGTACGTGCCCTCTTTAATACCCATCACCGGGCCAATCCATCCCCCTACCCCTCTCCTCTAGAACCCTCAGTTTGTTTCTCAGAGTCCATAGTCTAGCAATTCTAAGAGGGAAGTTTATAGGGATACAGGCTTACCTGAAGAAACATGAAAGATCTTAAATAAACAATCTAAACTTATACCTAAAAACAATTAGAAAAAGAACAAAGTCCAAAGTAAGTAGTAGGAAATAATAAAGATCAGAGCAGAAATAAATGAAATATATATTAAAAAAATAGAAAAAAATCAATAAAACCAGGCACTGGCTCTTTGAAAAAACAAAATTGATAAACTTTTAGCCAGATTCTTCAAAAAGAAAAAAAAAAAAAGAGAGAGAGAGCGAGAACACAATTAATAAGATCAGAAATGAAAGATGAAAAGTTACAACTGGCCCCAGAGTAATACCAGAGATTATATGAGGCTACTATGAAAAGTTACATGCTGACAAACTGGACAACGTAGAAGAAATTGATAACTTCCTACCAACATGCAATTTTCTGAAACTGAATCAGGAAGAAATAGAAAATCTGAACAGACAGATTACTAGTAATGGATTTCAATTGCTAATCAACAAACTCACAAAAAACAAAAATCCAGGACCAGATGGCTTCACAGGTGAATTCTTCCAAATATTTATTTATTTGTCAGAGAGAGAGAGAGAGGGAGAGCACAAGCAGGGAGAGCTGCAGGCAGAGGGAGAAGCAGGCTTCCCATGAAGAAGGAGTCACATATGGGACCTGATCCCAGGACCCTGGATCATGACCTGAGCCAAAGGCAGATGCTTAACTGACTGAACCACCCAGGCATCCCTCTACCAAATATTTAAAGAAGAGTTACTACCTATTCTTCTTAACCTATCCCAGAAAAACGGAAAAGGAAGGAATACTTCCAAATTCATTCTATGAGGCCAGCATTACCCTGATACCAAAACCAGACAAAGAACCTACAAAAAAGAGAAAATTACAAAGCAAAATCCCTGATGAAGATAGATGCAAAAATCTTCAACAAAATAGTAGCATACTGAGTTCAATAATAGATTAAAAAGATCATCCACCATGACAAAGTAGGACTTTTTTTTTCAAATTTTTATTTAAATTCTGGTTAGTTAACATACAGTGCAATATTCGTTTCAGGAGTACAATTCAGTGGTTCGTCACTTACACACAACTCCCTGTGCTCATCACAACAAGTGCCCTCCTTAATACCCATCAACCATCTAGCCCATCCCCCACCTCCCTCCCTCCATCAACCCTCATTTGTTCTCTATTGTTAAAGAGTTTCTTATGATTTGTATCACTCTCTCTTTTTTTCCCCCTCTCCCGTATGTTCATCTGTTTTGTTTCTTAAATTCCACGTATGAGGGAAATCATATGGTATTTGTCTTTTTCTGACTGACTGACTTTGCTTATTCCAGGGTTAAGGATGATTCATTATCCACAAATCAGTGGGATATACCACATAAACAAAATGAAGGATAAAATTATATGATCATCTCAATAGATGCAGAAAAAGCATTTGATAAAATTTCATACCCATTCATGATAAAAACTCTCAATAAAGTAGGTTTAGAGAGAACAAACCTCAACATAATAAAGGTCAAATGTGAAAACACCACTGCTAACATTATACTCAATGGTGAAATGCTGAAAGTTTTTCCTCTAAGATCAGGAACAAGACAAGAATGTCCTCTCTTGTCACTTTTATTCAACATGGTACTGGAAGTCCCAGCACAGCAGAGTATAAAAAGAAATAAAAAGCATTCAAATTGATAAGAAGTAAAATTGTCACTATTTACAGATGACATGATACCATATATAAAAAAATAACTAAGGACTTCACCAAAAAACTATTAGAACTAATAGGTGAATTTAGTAAAATTGTAGGATATAAAATCAATATACAGAAATCTGTTGTGTTTCCATGTACTAATAATGAGCTAGCAGGAAGAGAAATTAAGAAAACAATTGTATTTACAATTGCATCAAAAAGAATAAAATATTGGGATGAGCACTGGGTGTTATATGCAACTAATGAATCGTTGAACACTACAAGGAAAACTTATGAGGTACCATATGCTGGCTAACTGAACACAATAAAAAAATAAATAAACAAACAGTAAAAAAAAGAATAAAATATCTAGGAATAAACTTAACCAAGGAGGTGAAAGACCTGTACTCTGTAAACTATAAGACATTGATGAAAGAAATTGAAGATGGCACAAGTAAGTGCAAAGATGTATCATGCTCATGGATTGGAAGAATTCATATTGTTAAAATATCCCAAAAATACCCAAGCAATGTACAGATTTAATGCAATCCTCTCAAAGTATCAGTAGTATTTTTCACAGACATAGAAAAAATAATGTTGGGGCACCTGGGTGGCTCAGTTGGTTAAGCAACTGCCTTCTGCTCAGGTCATGATCCCAGAGTCCTGGGATCGAGTCCCACATCGGGCTCCCGGCTCGGCGGGGAGTCTGCTTCTCCCTCTGAACCTCCCCCCTCTCATGTATACTCTCTCTCATTCTCGCTCTCACAAATAAATAAATAAATCTTTAAAAAAAATAATGTTTAAAAAAAAACAGAAATAAAAAATAATGTTAAAATTTATATGGAATCATAAAAGACCCCGAATAACCAAAGTAATACTGAGAAAGAAGGACAAAACTGGAGGTATCACAATTCCAGATTTCAAACTATACTACAAAGCTGTAATAATCAAAACGGTATGATACTAATACAAAAATAGACACATAGGTCAATGAAAGAGAATAGTGAGACCAGAAATAAACCCACACTCACATGGCCAATTAATCCACAACAAAGCGTGAAGTAATATAAGGGGAAAAGACAGTCTTTTCAATAAATATTGCTGGGAAAACTGGACAGCTACATGTAAAAGAATGAAACTGACTCCTTTTTTACACCATATACAAAATAAATTAAAAATAGATTGCAGACCTAAATGTGAGACCTGAAACCATGAAACTCTTAAAATAAAACATAGGCAGTAATCTCTTGGACATTGGCCATAGCAATATTTTTCTGGATATGCTGGATATGTCTCCCCAGGGCAGGGAAACAAAAGCAAAAATAAATAAATGAGAATATATCAAATTAAAAAGCTTTTGCATAGCAAAGGAAACCACCAACAAAATAAAAAGGCAACCTGCTGAATGGGAAAATATATCTGCAAATGATATATCTGATAAGGGGTTAATACCCAAATTATATAAATAACTCATACAATTCAACACCAAAACAAACCAATAAGTAATCTGATTAAAAACAAGCAGAGAACCTGAATAGACATAAGACACACAGTTGGTCAACAGACATGAAAAAATGCTCAATAGCACTAATCATCAGGGAAATATAAATCAAAACCACAATGAGATATCATGTTATACCAGTCAGAATGGCTAGCATCATAAAGATAAATAATATGTTGGTATGGTGTGGAGAAATTAGAACCCTCCTTGTGTACTGCTGGGGGGAAAGAAAACTGGTGCATCTAGTATGGAAAACAGTATGGAGGTTCCTCAAAAAAATTAAAAAATTAAAATATCATATGACTCAATAATTCTATTTCTGAGTAGTTACCTAAAGAAAATGAGAACACTAATTTGAAAAGATATATGCACCCCTGTATTTACTGAAACACTTACAATAGTCAAGATTTGGAAGCAACCTAAGTGTCCATCAATAAATCATCATGGAATATTACTCAGCCATAAAAAGGATGAAATTTTGCCTTTTGTGGCCACATGGATGGATGCCAAGGCTATTATGCTAAGTGAAATAAGTGGGACAGAGAAAGATAAATACCATATGATGGCATTTTTATGCGGAATCTAAAATACAGGACAAACCAACCAACACAGAATCAGATTGATGAATATAGAGGTGGTTGAACAAACTGGTGGTTGTCAGAGGGGAGGAGATGAGGGAATAGGTGAAATAGGTGGAGGGGATTAAGAGGTACAGTATTTCAGTCATAGATTAAGTCACAGGGATGAAAAGTACCGCATAGATAATATAGTCAGTAATATGGTAATAACTTTGGTGACAGAGGATAACTACATTTATTGTGATAAGCATTTTGTAATGTATGTAACAGTCAAATCACTATGTTGTACACCTGAAGCTAATACATGTCAACTATACTTCAATTTAAAACAACTAAAAAGGGGCGCCTGGGTGGCTCAGTCGTTAAGTGTCTGTCTTCGGCTCAGGTCATGATTCCAGGTCCTGGGATCGAGCCCCGCATCGGGCTCCCTGCTCCGTGGGAAGTCTGCTTCTCCCTCTCCCACTCCCCCTTCTTGTGTTCCCTCTCTCGCTGTGTCTCTCTCTCTGTCAAATAAATAAAATAAAATCTTAAAAAAATAAAACAACTAAAAAATTAAACACATGGATTCCAAGGATACACGATCTAGTGGACTCCTTAGTTTAAAATGGATTGTCAAATTTTCTAGTCTGTTGAATAAAAAAATAGTTCACCAGCTGTGGCACAAAGAATTGGAGCTATAGTAACAAAATTGTGTCCATAGGTGATTTGATTAAGGGAATGTGGACAATTGTCTATTTATACATTGTTTGCATGTTTTCCTGCTAGACTTCCTCAAGTCAGAAATCCTAACTATTCTCTTTGTCTTTATATCTTTGGGGAGGGGAAGTGCTCAGTAAGTGTTTGTTGTATAAATGACTGATGGGTCGACTGAATGAAGAAGTTGAAGCTCAAGATCAAAGGTGTCATTGGGCAGGAGTGATTCCCATGCATGTACAGAAGTCTCAGTGACCAGCAAACTTCAGATGTTGGGCAGACACAGAAAAGATGGGTCAGAGGGCAAATCTATAATAATACTTATGGGGCCAGTTGACTTCAGTTCAACTTGAGAAATTTGATTACTGCTTTGATTTGATTTTAAATTTGATTACTTCAAATTGAGGACTTTGATTACTGATCTTCAGTGCTTATGTTAACAGTTTTTCAGCTGCCATCTAAAACTTACCATAAGTGAATAACCTCTCAGTTATCTAGCTCCACCTGGACTTTCTTATTTAGCTCTTTCCTCTGGCCACAACAGTTTAAATACTTAAATGCAATATATTTTATTGGAAGACAATATCTGTGATTGAATTAAATAGCTTATTCTTTACTAAAACAATATGAAATAAGATGTTTCAATCCTAGAAATGGTGAAGCATGGGATAGGAATTTAAGTTGTCCTCTTGACAATGAAACTTAGTTCATTTCCCTAATCCTCTGCTTACAAACATTTTACTCATGTTTGGTTCAAGAAAGGATAAATTGCACTAAGTATAGGGAGAATTTTAGAGTTGAAAGAGTACTCAAGATCAATGTAACAAAAGTAGGCAGTTAAAGATAACTCTAAGCAAATAAATCAACATCAAATTGAATAGTAATTTACTTAGGATCTCTAGGCAATGGGAAGTAGACCTTTTTCTTTATGAAATAATATAAATAAAATCATTAACTATTTTTATTATAACTTGAAGATTGAAAGGAAAAGAAACCACAAAGTCAAAGAAAAGAGAGTGAAAGGAAGTCTCCAGTATTCCTATTTTTTAGCAGAAGAACACATATAAATGCAGTTTGGTCATGATCAACAGCGTGGCTCCTATGGAGACACACTTGGGGCTGAACTTTGGATCTGCCACTTAGTAGCTGTCGCTCAGTTTCTTCAGCTTGGAAATGAGGGCACTAATTGTGTTTACAGCATGTTGTGAGGATTAAATGTGTCATTGCTCACAACTTGCTCGGAACAGTGGCAAACACATGATACGTATTATGGAAGTGCAAACCAGTCACTATGGATAGAGCTCTTCAGAGATGACTAACTGCAGCATGGAACACAGGCCCAAGTTCTTGGTCATCTTTCTGCAGCCCAGCCACAGCATGCCTAGGAGGTATAAGTGAGCATGAAGGGATTTTAGGGTAGTGCTTTATTTATTTTTAAGATTTTATTTATTTATTTGACAGGGAGAGAGAGTGAGCATAAGTGGAGGGAGAGGCAGAGGGAGAAACAGACTCCTTGCTGATCCAGGAGCCCTACATGGGGCTCCATCCCAGGACCCTGTGATCATGACCAGAGACAGAGGCAGACGCTTAACCCACCGAGCCACCCAGGCACCCCTAGGGTAGTGCTTTAAAGGATTAGATTTCCTGTGCAAATGTACTGCTACCTATTCTCACCAGTTTCTTTGCTCCTCCGCTCTAATCTCCATTTCTCCATCTCCGTTATTTTGACTCTTTCTGCAGTTTCATTGCTGTTTTACTATGGCAGCACAGAGCTTAAGAAATGTTTATAAAATTCTGCTGCTAAAAACTCTCCAAATGGGATTTGAACTCATTAGAGGTAAGATGCTATAAAAACCTAATAAATAATTAAAAGATGTCAGAGAAAATAAGAAGAGAAATACATAGAAGTGATGTGCTTCCAAGATGACAGTAAGGAGTCCTGGATGTAATCCATTTCAGAGAGACAGGATTTGCCTAACTCTCATAAAAAATGCAATGCAATTCTAGACTAAGTGTGATTTCAAAGGCTGGCACTTTTAAGATATGGTTTGTGAAAAGTTGGAGAGGGGAGGCTTTCTTCTTGCATTAATGTCTGTGTATCAAAACACTTTAGAAACACAGAACTGAGTCATAAAAGAGTATCTGTCTATGTGCCTCGAAGCTGAAGGATATATGGCTGTGGTTGAAAGCAATTTACATGGAGTTTATGAAAAAGAAAAGGATCCATTTATTAAGACTTGAATGCCATTTCCTCCAATGACCCCATTTAAGATGTTGCTTCTGCTGAGGTCTGGGACAGGTACTAACTAAAAGATTCTGGCCAGTTAGAAAAATTCTTGATAATTTCTTCATTTGTCTTTAGTCTGTTGAATAATGTAAAGCTCTGAGCATGTCTGGAATTATTTGTCCACTTTCTTACCAGGTGTAAGGAAACTTTTGGTCTTGGGAGTTGATAAGTGAGACATTCAAAATGTCATCAGTACCTTCATTCTACTCGAGTTTTGTTCAGAGTGTAAGATTAAAACACTGTAAGATAAACTGATTCTGCTGTAGTGATTCTCTTCGATCATGAAGTCAAAGCTGTTTGCCTCTTTTCTCTCTTCACAATTTCTTAATTGCCAACTATTTGGCATGCCACATTTATATTTTGTCAACTAAATAAAATGCAAGATTCTTACTTGACATTGTTGGCTTCCACTTTTTACTTTTCTGCCCATCTTGTCTTTCCTAAGACTTCACTCTTTGCTTTCATTCATTTAATTAATTCCTTCATTCTTATATATTTCATGAATTCAGCAAAAAGCTGTTGAGCACTAACTTGGTGCCAGGCACTGCTCGCTTCTGAGAATACTGCAATAAGCAAAACAGATAAAATCCTGACCCTCACAAAGCATGCGTTCTGATGGTGGAAGACAGATAATGGATAGAATAAATAAATAAAATGCATAGTATATTGAAAGGTGTTAAATACTGTGGGGAAAAAATGAAATAGGGAAGAAGGATAGGGAGTGTTTCAGGGAGTGAGGAAATTGCAATTTTAAATATGGTTGCCTGGGAAAGACCTTCCAAGAAAAGTGTCATTAAGGGGGGCCAAGGATGGTTGGGGGTGAATGGTTAAGGCTGGGAAGGCTGACATGTTTGAGGGATAGCAGAGAGGTCAGGCCTGTGGAGCCCTGTGAAGAGAGTGGAGAGTAGTAGAGGTGAGGTCAGAGAGGGAATGGGAGACCAGATCCTATAAAGGTTGAGAGGTTATTGCAAGGTGTTTGGATCTTACACAGGCAGGGAGGCTGTTGAAGCAGCTTGATTGCATCATGATTTGACTTAAGTCTGTTATGTTGAGAATGGACAGAATGGGAGCAAGAGCAGTGATGGGCAGACCATGAGGAGGCCATCGGAGTGGTCCACATAAGAGATAATGGAGGCTTTAGACTGGAGGTGGTGGGAAATGGCTTGATGAGGAAATAATTTGAAGGTGCAGTACACAGGATTGGCCAACAAAGAAATAAAAAGCAGAGTAAAGGGTCACATTATGCTTTTGGCCTAAGGTAGTGGAAGGGTCCCATTGCCCTTAACTGAGAAGAGGCTAGTGCCAATAACAACTGGATTAGAGGGGAAGATCAGAAAGTTAGTTTTGACATATGAAGTTTGAGATGCCTGTTGGACAAGGAAGTGGAGATGTGAGCTTGAATACATAGCTTTCCTATGGAAATGTGTTTTTTTACAAAACTTAGACAAGTTTGGTGATGAATGTGTGTAACAACAACAAAAAAATTTTGCATAACTTACATGCATGCTTTTCCCCCTTTCAAAGTTGACCCTCTTAGAAAATAGGGTTCTGTTGCTGGTCAGTCTGGACTAAAGAGCAGACACCGATTCCAAACTCTCATCACCCACCCATGTTCATAACAGCATTCACGATAGCCAAAATGTGGAAGCAACCCACTGTCCAACAGATGAAAGGATAAACAAAATGTGGTGTAATGCAAACTATAGAATATTATTCAATTTTTAGAAAGAAGGAAATTCTGACCTACCCTCTAACATGAAGGAACCTTGAGAATAGTATGCTAAGTGAAACAAACCAGTCATGAAGAGGCAAATGCTGTCTTATTCCATATATATGAGGTATCTAGAATAGTTGGATTCCTACAAATGGAGTGTTTAACGGGTATAGAGCTTGACTTTTGCAAAATGAAGAGAGTTGTGGAGATTGGTTGCACAACAATGTGAATGTACTTAGGACTACTGAACTGTATGCTTTAAAAGGGTTAAGATGATAAATTTTATATTATGTTAAAGATTTTAAAGAAACATCACATATCTTTGATGCTGCTATTCTCTCTCACTGGTCCAGGCTGGGCACCTTCTTTCTTCCTTCATTCTCCTGAGTCCCCACTGACATAAGACTGTCGCAGACTTCCAGTTTATAGACTGCAGGTTTTGTGGGTAGAGAAAGGCAGACATCTAAGGGCAGGAGCCAACCTCAAGTTCAATGTCAGATATTACTTGTCCCCCCAAATTATCTGCTATTACCTAACACAGACTGATATAACCATCCTTGGGCTCAGACTTCATATCATATTTCTAGGGTCTTTCTCTTTCCCTCAATCTTTGTTCATCACCCTTGGTCACCTTTCATCTCCAAAGCAAACTTTCCCTTGGGATATTCTAAACTCTCCTACCTTACTTTGTAGACCATGTCTGGAAGGCCTCACCATTTATATTCAGAGAGTCCTTCAAGGTATTTTCCACATGAATTATGAATTCCAAATGAATTATAAATTCCAAATGAATTTCTAAATGAGAAGAATTATTACCCTTCCTCAGTATTCTGAATATGCTTCAGTAGCTTTAGCATAAAGTAGTAATATTTTTTCTTCATACTACTCATGGAAAATATTAAATCACACTATGCTCCTTGTGGATAAAATACTGAGAAAGTCTTTTTAACCCAAATATATATCAAATGCTACAGCTATAATTTTGTATTTATTGCTGTATGTATATAAGAAAATACATGGATATATCAGCTATGTGGAGAACAACCTTGTTGGACCTCAGATTCCACAAACAGCTAACAAAAAGGGAAAGATCTGTGGCAGAGGATTTGGCCTTGAGGACCTGGGAGAGAAGGGATGACTGGGATGAGCAGGAGGACAAACCTAGCCTGTGGTGATATGGAGAAGGAAGGGATGCCCTGGGAGTGAGGACTATAAATTGTCATGATTTATTTATGGTGTGTTTTTTTTGTTTTGTTTTGTTTTGTTTTTTTGCAGAAAAGTAGGAAAGTTGTGATAAGAGATGGGGAAGAGAAGAAATAAGAAGGATAGGGGAAAAAGAAAGTGGCAGGGATCAGAGATGATACTTTTGAAGAGGGACGCATGCAGTAACTGCAAAGGCAAAGAAAGGAAAAGAAAATCAGCCGCAGAGAAGCAAAAGTGGGATAGCTCTGTGAGTTGCTGGGCAGGAGCATCCAAAGGGCCCTCAGGAGGAGGAGCAACAAGGTTGGATGGTCTCAGTGTTCTTTAAAGGTTTCATTTGGGGTGTGTGTGTGTGTGTGTGTTGTTGTTGTTATTGTTGTTGTTGTTTTGGAGAAGGAGACAAGAAACGGTCATGTGTGTCAGGACTGTAAGCCTAGGAGACCCAGGACACCAGGCTGAGGTGGCAGCCTCTTGGGCCAGTGGATTATAAGCCAAGAAGGCATAAGGCATGAATTCCACAAACGTAGAAGGCACGCATTTGTATCAACTCCAAAGGTCTTTTTGTTTGCTTTTAATTTTCATTTATTTGTGAAAAGCAAAGAAGAAAAAAAGTGCTACTTTATAAGAAAAAAAAATACATGGTGAGCAGAAAAAAAATTCATCGATAAGTATAAAATGCAATTGTCTAGCTTTGTGGTACGAGGTTTTAGCTGACTGAGCTGTTTATTTTTTTTGCTTCTGTATTATCTCAAGGGATAAATCAGTAGCAGGTATATGCTCATTTAAATTTTAGGTCCTCTGCTCATGTTCTTTATGATTCTCAGAGAAAGGAAAATGTTTGAGAGCTGCTTTCTTTAAATTAGTACTTACTGCAAAGTCAGAGAGTTTTGAGAAAATGCCTTTAGCTAAGATATGGACATTTAAAAAAAATACGGTTTTGTCGTTTTGGCTGTGAAGGTGATAAAAAGTTATTGAAAAATAGCAAACTGTGACAATCAAGAATTGTATAGCTTTTTAGATATGTTCTTTCTGAGTACATTCTGTATTGAGAATAATTTCGCTATGCAGATACAGTGGGTCTTTTCCTTGTCATGCTTGCTGAATTTTCTTATGACAGATGACAGGCAATCAAATCTCTCAAGGTCAGGGTGATCATTTTCCTAAGTGTGAACATAAAGCCTCCAGCCAGAAATAAGGGCTCAGTCTTCCAGGGCAGCTACAACCTGCATGTTTGGACATTAGCTACTTTAGAGGGATTAATTTATTTTTCCTCAAAGAATAAAACATCTAGAAGAAAATAATAGTTACCTATAAACATGCTGTCTGAAAATAGTCACTAGTAGTATTTTGGCATTTATCTTCATAGTCTTTTCTTTATGCTTAAAAATATTCACATTTTCCCCCAAACCAGGTTTATAGTGCATATTCATTTCTTTTCTTTTCTTTTTTTAGAATTTATTTATTTATTTGCGAGCGAGAGAGGGAGAGAACACACACTCGAGTAGGTGGGAGGGGCAGAGGGAGAAGGAAAGAATCTCAGGCTAACTCTGCACTGAGCGTGGAGCCCCATGCAGGGCTTGATCTCACAACCCTGAGATCATGACCTGAGCCAAAACCAAGATTTGGAGGCTTAATCCATGGAGCCCTAGTGTGTATTCACTCCTGTATCCTGATCAATTATGTCTTTTATCATAAATACATTCAAAAGGCATATGTATTCCTGGGTATCACTTTTATGTCTATGGAACGTTCTATTATTATGAATGGCTCATAACATTTTAAACTGATCTTATGGTTCAATTATGAGAATGTTTCCCATTGGTTGGTTTTATATATATAGTTGTGCTGAACATATTTGGGAATATATCTTTTATGCTACCTTAGGAGTATCTAATTAAGATAAATTTTAAAAATTGGAATTTCTGTGTTAAGACAAGAATATGTTTCTGGCTTTTCACAAGCTTTACCAAATTTTCCTTAAAAGATGTATTTATACAAATGGTGGCAGGCTGTGAATGGGCACCAGAGTCTTGACTAAAGGGGTCAATTGAATATTTTTGTTTGTAATTTCTTAAAGCTCAATTTTATTTTTTTATTTTTTTTTTTTAAAGATTTTATTTATTCATCTGACAGAGAGAGACAGCAAGAGAGGGAACACAAGCAGGAGGAGTGGGAGAGGGAGAAGCAGGCTTCCTGCTGGGTATCGGGCTCGATCCCAGGACCCTGGGATCATGACCTGAGCTGAAGGCAGACGCTTAACAACTGAGCCACCCATAAAACTTTCTTCAGTAGTTTCTGAAGGATAATTGCTTCCTCCAATTTTGTTTACAATTGTTGACTGCCTTTTACTTATAACTCAAACAGGGCAGATGCTACAGTATTCTGCTCTTTCTGATTCAGTGATGATAGATTGTGTTATTTGCTCAATATATTTGCTGCCCTCAGTAGTGGGGTCGGTCCCTATATGTCCCCGCTCTGGTGGCCCTCTTTAGGGGGGCATGTATTTCCCACCCCTCCATGTGAGCCTTGCACACGTAACAATGTGGCCCATGCATGCTGAGCCTGACAAAAGTTTTGTAGTCCTATTTTCGATCCTTCTTTCCAGAGAATGGCATATTCCAGGTGGGGGCTCCTTTTTTTTTTTAACTTGACTCCCAGTGAAGGGACACGCAGAGCCAAGAAGCAGCTGACCTACAGTCAACAGGTGCTGTGAATGAGAAATACACCTGTTGTTTTCAGCCATTTGGATTTTGTTAGCAAGACTAGTGAAAGTTGACTAATACAGACTCTGAGCTGTGTCTCTGTATCTGGCCAGGTGCTTTGGTCTTCTATTATGGAGGTGATAGAGTTAGTTTCATAATGTACTGGTTTTAAATATGAGTTGTAAATTTCACTTTGGTGACTCCATAGCTTTCAATATATTTCTTATCAATGTTACATATTAGACATCTATTTTGGTTGCAGCAGCTCAAAAGTCTAATGTTTGTTTTCAGTCCTACCATGCAACTGGGTTTGCGAGAGAATTAGGCCCTCATGGCCTGAGCTATCCATCGTGTGTAATGGATTTTTTATGTCCTATACATTTAGAATGGTATTAGCTATATACAGCCCCTGGGGGTATTGAGAAGATAGTCTCTCAAATAAATTTCTGTGTTCTTTGGTTCAGATGAAAAACCTTTGATAAGTTCTTGGTGGCCCCTGAGCAAAACCTCTGTACTATTCTACAGTTCATATATTCATTTATTTGGGGCTTAGAGAATATAAGGAAGGACTCCAAACATATATAATCCCTTTCCTCAACCAGGTAGGCTGGGGATAATGGGGGTGATAACATCTGCCATGAACTTCTTTGGCCTAGAAGTCAGTATACACAGCAGTCGGGATTCAGGTACCTTTGCTTCAGACAGTGCCCTAGTGTTCTTAATTGAGACATTAAACAATTTTTTATTTTTATATTTTTTTGCAAATAAAATGTATCTACTATGGCACAGCCTCAGTAAAATTCTTGCACTGGTAATTTAAACGTACTAAAAAAACTGCCCAAAACACCTAGTTATCACAAGTGAGTGTGATTTATAGTCTCTCAGTTCCCCTCAAGCCCTTCTCATTTTCTCAAATTGATGATAAGGTAACTTTTCATTGTTCTGTCATGTTTCGACCTGTTGCTGTTATCTGTTTTGACATCTTTGTCTTAGGACTTGCAAAGATCTGCTTTTACTATGTCTGGATATTCTACCAGAAGGCATTGGCTGCTCTCTTTCTCCAGGACATTTGTTTATGTCCTGTTGAGAGCCTTCCATGTACCATGTTCCAGTATCATCACTGCTACTCTTCTAAGTGGGAAAGTCCCCCCTACTCTTTCTTTACAGATCTGTTCTGACACTTCGCTTACCATCGTGCAAGTATTCTTACTTTGCTTTATTTTCCCAGTCTTACTAAGGCAACGTGTTTCTGGGGATTCTGCAATTCTGACCCACATTCCTAACAGCTTGGCACCCTTCATTATTAGAAGTTGAGTTACGAGACAGAGAGAGAGAGAATCTAAGCAGAAGCCAATACAGCCCATTACTTAGGGTCCATCACTTCCTCCATATTCTATTACTTAGAAACAAGCCAAGTTACATCCAGTGCACACTCCAATGGGACACCCGAAGGTGAGGATCATTGAGGACCATTTTAGGGGCTTCCTATCAGAGATTTCGTTATTTGCAAACAGTAGAGAGCCACAGAAATTTAGCTTAAGCCAAAAGGAGAATTTATGGTATCTTCCAGAAACCAAGCAGGGAATATAGTTATTCCTGGTGAAAAACTTGTAAAAACAAAATAAACCAGCTTCTCTCTTTCTGTGGATACACATTTTTCTTAACTCTGCTTCTCTTTTGGTGTCTAGGTAGAAATGGCCCTTCAAAATCCCAGCATATTTTTTCAACTTAACCTTGAACAGGGACCAACTTTAATTTCTTTGTACTGATCCAAATCCTTGGTAAAAAGGCCCTCATTAGCCCAGTTGAATCTTGTTCCACTCAACTCTGTTTGTGAGTTCATCTGTGGGATGTGGGAGTGGAAAGGGGAGATGGGGATGAGGTCACAGGACTTCCTCTCCACTCCACAGGGGTATGGATCCAAGGATTTGAGAAGGGATCTTCTCAAAAGGGAAGTGAAGGTCAGCTGATTCACCCATTAAAATAACTGGCTGAGTTAAGTACCACACAAGTCTGAGACTTTAAATTTTATATTTGGCATAGCTAACAATTTTTATTTTTTCTCAATTGTAGTCTAAAAATTATCCGTCTTATCAACTCTATTAGTATGTTCATTTTCTGATGACACTAAGTTTTAGAAAGTGACAGAGAAAATGCAAACAAATAAACTGCTGTTCAGACAGATCATGTGATACCTTAAAACAGAGCTCTTGCATATCAGTGGGATTTTCAAAATATTTGCTTATGAGATGATGTATGAAAATCAGATTTTGACGTGCAAAAGCTTTTTGGGGTGTGTCACTGCCCAATGAAGGAAAATGCAGGTGGTTTAGAAATAATATATGAAATGTGAATACCATCTATATTTTTAAATTATAAAAGCAATACATCTTCCTTTTAAAATATCTAGGCAATACATAATTTTACAAAGAAAGATATGAAAATCATTCATAAATCCACAAGCCAGGATAGCTACCATATACATTCTGGTGTAGAGCCCTTCAGACTTTTTCTCAATGAATATTTTCTACAGACGGCTGTTTGGTAGCTTGCTTTTTTCACTTGCCAACACATTGCAGATTTTTCCCATATAACTAAATATAGACATATACAATTATTTTTAATGACTACACTGTATTCCTTTGTATAATATCCCATAATGTTTCCAAATCCTTATTGATGTACATTTTTTTTTAGTTTCTAATTATTCTCTATTATCAATAGAATATCCTTGTACTATATCTTTGAACACTCATCTGATTATTAGTGTGTATTTTTAGAAGTGGAATTGCTGGGTCAGTGAAAATGCATTTGAATTTGGAGCAGATTGCCAAATTACCCTCCAGGAAGATTTTTTGCAGTTGATAGTTATAGCAGCAGTCTTTAAGGGTGCCTGCTTCCCTCAACCTCATTAAAACTGGCTATTATCAATGTTTTTAATCATAGCAGTGATGTAAGTGAAAAGCGGTATTTTGTTGTTATTTTAATTTGCGTTTAAAATCTTATCCTTAAAGCAGAAGGGCTGGCCAGAACATATCGGGTTTAGTCTGAGCCTCTGGGGCCTAGGACAGTGTGAAAAGCTGGACTATGAGAGAATATGTTGTGCTTTTTGTTCAAGTAATTTGCAATCACTGCATTAATACTAGGTCCACAAAATTGTGCTGACTGTCTTGGCTGGTGGGCACACTGGTGAGACGTCAAGTTTGCCTGATTTTCTTGTCCTGTGCCTTTTCTTACCTGAACCTCTCCTCTGCTCTTAACTTGCGCTAATTTGATGACCAATTAGCTGGTAAATTTGGGTTCTGTCTCTGGGATCCGCTTTCCCTTCCAGACCTCCTCATCTTACTGAAGCAGGGGTTATCCTTCAAACCTCACCGCAATTAATTACGTAACAATGAAAAACAAGAAATAATTGTTCTTTCTGATTCCAGTCTGGCCTCAAGAGCCTCTGACCCACAACCAGGCAAGCGGTCCACATCACCAGCACTCGATTCTTCAAAATGGAGAATTTTAAGAGACTTAGAGAATCTTCTCTGATTGCTTTCTGCAGCATCGTGCCAACTTTCTCAGGAAAGCAAATTCTGTGAAGTGTCCTGTGATTTTCTTTGCTTTGGTTCACACAGCAGTGTATCTGTGATAGATATGTGGTTGGTACCACTCCCGGCTTTGATGCTGGTGCAATTTTATTCCCTGTTCTTGCTTCTTTTTTGGCCTTCTCAGTCAGTTTTTTGATGACTTTGACAGTGTGTGGAACAAGGGGTAATATGATTTTTTTACCAGTCTCTTTCCTGGAAGTTAACATGTTGGAATTTAATCTTGCCATGGCATCCAACATCCAATTTTTGTATTAGCTTGTGTCTGAAATTCAGTTATAAGTCAAGAATCCAGGCTTGCTTGGAGAACAGTATCAGTGTTACCTGATAAACTCTCGAAATGGGGAAGCATCTTCTGTCTTCACACCTATAAATTATAGTATAAGTGAGACTCAAGTATACAGTAAATTCAACGGCTGTATTAATCGAGCAAAAATAATTGATGGTTATTAGACACAAGGTAGTGAGAACAATAGGGAGCATGCCTCCTTGCTATGCCTTTCACTCTAGAGAAGGCCGCTGTAACCTTTGATTTACTAATTAACTATGGAGAAATGCAGTCATATTATAATACCCAGGAGGTCACACGACTGCACATCTAACTCACTTTTCTGTGAAGGAAGCAAATGAATGAAATCCAAGCTGACAACAGGCAGATTTTTTTTTCAAAATGAAGTTCATTAACCATCGATGAGCTATTCAGCCTGATATCCTGCATCAACTTAATGCTCATCAAATTCTCATCATATCCTAACAGTAATGCCCCAATTATTGACTTAGTTCATCAAGGAGAAGGCGAATTGTTTTGTTCACTTTATTAAAAAGTCATCAATATGCATCTTTTACTTTAGAATAGCTCTTATTGTAAATAAATTAGCTAAGTATAAAATACGTTTTTCACATAGCCTTTTATGTGCTGCCTTATCTCTCCCCTAGTAGAGGCCTTTGGAGGTCAATGACTTTATAATTCATCATCCATTCTGTACCCTACTGGGAATGAAGGGCAGCCCTATCCATACTGACATTAGAACAGCAGACGTAAATTTGGACCGCTGGACCAAACTGGGAGTTTTGGTTTTCTACTTAAGAATCTAGATTCAACACTTTGTCACAATCCCAGAAAAGCAAGCCCGACTCCATCATCAATAAATGAATAATGTACATTTCACAAAGTTGGTCCAGAGGATTCAGAGACAAGTGTTTACATTGCATGTTACATGGAAAAAAGATAATATTCTTCAGCATCTCTGCCCCCCACACCAAAGTGCCTCCCTAAGAGCACGAGCTTCATCCCTCCAAAGACCCTTCCAGAGATTCTACTCTGGGCCTCAGCTTTCCTATTCCACTCAGCCAAGTATGGCAGTGAGCCAACCTCCCATGGAAGCTTTTCCTTTAGCATTCTCCTGGAGAGATTTACGGTGCCCAAACTCAAGCAGAATATCAAAAAGTTAACCCAATGAAACAGATCTCTGTCTGTCTGTCTGTCTGTCTCTCTTTCTCTTTCTCCATCTCTCTTTTGTGAAGGATGAGGTAAAGTGTGAGGAAGATAGAGTGTGTTGGTGGTGAAATCTGGTTCTCAAGGGTTTTAGAAGATTTAGGTTTTATATTACTGTTCTTCAAACACTATTAATGTAATAGCCATACTGTTTTGATTATTAATAATAAATATATTTTGAATGACTTATACTATCTTAGATCTAAGTTTGGGAAGACAACTTCAAGATGATCTAGACCAAGTATATTGAATACCATTCCAGTTTTCGATGCTTAAAAAGTGGATTATCCTCTGAGAGACACTTGGCATTTTATTTTCATGACAATCTGTGTTAGGGCTTGATTTAGGAGATGGTTAATTATATTTCTTTATACTGCTATACAGTTTTAACTTAATTATATGAACTTAATGTTAACCTGACCAAATGGTATTTATTAGGATGCTAATAAAATTGAGTAACAAGTCAGAAAGAATATCATACATTTGTTAGATTCTTCTATAAAAGCATATATTTTTCAAAATAATTCGTACATAATTTAAAAGAAAATAGTATTACAAGGTTATAATGCACATGAGTAGTTACTTGTTCTACCCCTTGCCCCAGAGATTATTTTCAACCTTATTAGGGATTTCTTTTAGCATTATCTCCGTATATAGAAAACAAAACAATCAAAACTACAGAACTACAGCTACAAATGAACAAAATACACTACTTACGGTACTGGTTCTTGATTTTTTAGAAATTGACTTCCCAAAATAATTGATTAGCATTTACCTCTCTTACATTCTTAACCTTCGCGTATAGTTTTATATTCTTTCAGATAAAACTCTTTAGTAAGCATTTACATCATTATATTTGTGTAGAAGTTACGTACGTTTGTTAGTTTGTACTGTGATTGCATTTCATTTCTGTACAACTTTCCCTTTTTCCTGGAATTAATAATTGTTTCAGTTTTTTCATTTGCTTAGTTTTCTATGGTCTTCTTATTGTTTTATTTTGAATCACTCAAAATTATCAATCTTCTCTCTTTTCTGTCACTTCTCTTCTCCCATCATCTGGCATATGTCGTCAGCTGTTTTCCCCTTGCTTATTGTCTTTGCCCTTGCGGGGCTTCTACAATTTTATTCTCTTTATTGTCATCTTATTCAGGTTTAGGGGAGGCAGAGACAATAAAAACATATGTTTAATCATCTATGATTAACAGAAATTTCCTGTGTCATGTTCTTTAAATATTTTACCTGTCTTCATATCAGTCTGAAAGGTTGGTGTTACTGTCCCCCATTCTATATGTAAAAAGATAGGAATTCAGAAATATTAAGTGGCTTGATTGTTCAAATTTGTTCACATGGTAGATCTGGGATTTCAAAGCAGTCAGTAGCCTCCAACGCCCACTCCTTCCTCACTCCACCATCACAGACATTTCTTTAATGTGAGGGTTAAATTTTTGTGATGTTTTAGATTAGTTTCATTACTGACCCACTTAATTTAATAGTTGATCAAATGTAGGCTATATAAAGAGCATGTCTGATTTCAAAATACTAAAGAATTAATGAAATTGTTCATGGAGGGGACAGAAGAACTGAAGAAATATGGCAGTACTTGAGGAATGATTGTCCTCTGATCAAAAGGGTCTTATGACCCTGTGCAGTCATTTGGAAATAAAAGGAAAAAGAAATCTGCAGGTGCTCAGAGGAAAACAATGTGTAGGGTCAAAATCACAAGGGTTTATTATGCTAGACAAACTTGATTTCTATTGTTTTGTAAAATTACACAGTGAATGAAGACAGTGTAAGCAGCCAAAGGAATGTATCAGGGCTTTAATAGAACACTGGATACAGCACACCAGAAAATATTAGGTAAAAAATTAATTTAAAAAATTAGTGTCTCTCTAAGCATTATTGCTTCACTGAAAATTAACTGACGTTAAATACATTTTTTAAAGCTGAATGTTAGCCTGGTGAGGTGAAAAACATTTCCAAAAACAAATTGTAGGACCCCTTTTAAGTATGCTACATGGAGGACCTTCATTATTCTTAGGAACAACTTAATATTTGAGGATATGAAACAATTTTATATAACTCTGAGATATAAAAATAACAAAAGGAGCTTTAGAGTTTTGTTGAAAATATGCAGTATATAACAAAAAGACATTTGATCAAATACATAAAAATGCATACTCTACGTCTAAGCCTCTGCCAAAAACTGTGACATCAACATTTGTGTGGGGTTCAATTTGCCTGATTACATATCACCTTTTATAATGCCAACTTTAAAATGGCATCAGCAACTGATGTTTTACCTCATTTAGGAAGCAGAAATGAAACATATTTTGGTAAGTCAAGGTAGTGACTGCAGATATATAAACACATGAGTCGGCCATAGATAGATGAACAATTACAGTGACCAGGTTATAAGGAAATAGAACCTTATTTAGAGATGGGGAAACTGAGCCCATGGTGGGTTAATTCTTCTCATCTCAAATATAGCGGTTATTAAATAAACCAGTAGTTTTTCTATGTACTCTTTTTTTTTTTTAAAAGATATAGTTTTCAGAAAGGAGTAATTTATCAGAAACAAGTTAAAAATGGCACTGTTAACCAATTTCCAATGAGATGGCTATTATCCATACACTTTGGAAAATTGGTGAATGAGAATATTATGACTGCAAAATTTCCATTTATAATTCTCAGAAAGGCATTCCATTTCTTTCCTAAGAGAATTACCTTGCTTGAGCCTTCTATAATTTTTCTCTCTTGAGGACTAGTGAGAAGAAACACCTTTATTCCCTCAACAGGCATTTTTGTATGCTTTCTGTGTGCCCGAGTTGTGCCTGGCCGGGGGTGGAATGCTAAACGAACACGTAAGGTCCCTGTCACCCTAGCACGTTTATTTCAGTGGAGGACTAGACTTTATATTACGGTTGTAGCAGGCAATCTAATTAAAAATTTTTTCTTACTCCTAATGCTCATGATTTACAGTTTTCACAGTAACTATCAAGTAATTATTCTGACATTGTACACATATGGTATTACTAGATAGCCATGGCTGTGAAATATGGTTCCTTAGCAACTGCAAACGTACCTTGGAAAGGCAAAGAAATTGTCATGAAATACTCTTGGACAACAAGTTCTTACCAAACACCTTAGGTTGACTGGCAGGATACTATTTTTTAGTATGCAGTGAAAAATATTTCAGGTTAAAAAAGCGTAATTTAAAATAGCATTTTTCTGGTGATTTCTTAATGTTGGAAATCATCATTGTTGCTTAATAAGACTAGACAAGATGGGTTACCTGAAAGCTCTTGCCCAGAGCGTGTAGTATGCTGTGAGCATTACAGGAATAGGGCCAGTTTCCAGATTCGCTGCCTTCTATTCTAGCGTCACATCATTGTGAATTAAAGTGATCTGAAAGGAAAATTCTTTAGGTTCTCAGTGCTCCCAATTTTAGAGGCTCCCCACCCCCCGCACAATACATCAATAGGTAATAATGTACCATATCCCACATTAAATATAAAATCAAATGACTCAAGCATTATGTTGAAAGAGCAGAATTTCTCAAAGTGCAATCAGAAGCAACGTTCACCCTTCCCCTCTGCCTATCTCAACACTCTGGGGTAAATTCTTTCCCTACACCTGGATAAAATCCCCAGGCCCCATCAGCTTACTCTTGGACAGTCAAAAGTGTTCTAGTCATCTTGTCCAAAGAATTATCTCATGGAATTGTAATGAATATGCCCATTCCAGTGTGATACTCCACCCAAACTTCAGAGTTGCTGCTCTCGTTTCCTCCAGATTTGGCAGAGGTACGAGGCTGACTCTTGCTCTTATGGCAGTATTTGTGAGCTCTGGAGGAACTCTGTTGTAAAGTTTTTCCAGCTGAGCTTTCTTGAGGCAGTCAGTGTCTCTCCTGGGATTGTCACGGATGCAAGTCCCAGCTCTGCATTCCACAGTGCTTTTCACTGAGATGTTCACTGTGAGCAAAGCCTTCTTGGACAGGATCTTCTTAAGAAATAAGCACCCAAATCACACACTTTGATCTGTCATCATTAGGAGTACAATTATTCCCAAAAAGCTGTCCTAGTTCCTCAACTACAGGAAACTTGAGCTAACCACGGACGTATAGACTTCTTTTTCAGGTATGAATCAGCTATAAGTACTCTGTGTTTTCAGAACTCGAGGTCGTACATGTAATAGGGTCCAAGCCCTAAGAATTATCTAAGTCATCATGACTTATTGCAGTGCAAACTTAGTGTGGAAGCAATAGGCCTTACCAAGAAGGACTTGAGCTGGGAAACCAGACTGAACTGGGTTCGAATCCACACCTCCCCATTCTGATCCCTGGCATCGCGTGGGCGATGTGGAAAAGACAAGTCACTCAACTATTCGTTAATTTAATGACTCAGTAACTAATAATTCAAATTAGTTAATTCATGATTCATTCTTCAATGTTCAGCATAAAATATATATAAGGGAAAGAGTTTAGATGTAAGATTGTACAACAGGATGAAAAATAAATCAAGAAATAAGGGCAAAAGGAAGATGGTAAACAAAAACCTAAGATACATCCAGAGTTACTTTTATTTATTTATTTATTCATTTATTAAGGGTTATTTTTTAGAGAGAAGGAAAGAGTGCGTGTGAGTGGTTGTGGGGTAGGAGGAGAGGGAGAGAGAGAGAATCTCATTGAGCTTGGAGACTGGTGCGGGGCTTGATCTCAGGACCCTGAGATCATGACCTAAGCCGAAATCAGGAGTCGGATGCTTAATCGACTGAGCCACCCAGGCGCCCCACATCCAGAGTTAATTTTAGTACACAAAGTGTATTTCATCATAGTTTTCTCATTGTGTAAGTGGAGCTATGAATCCCTGACGCATAATAGTTGCTCATTAATTACACAGTGGTCATCATTATTGCAAGTCTGTGCAACTTGTCACTGCAAAGACTGCAACCATGTTATTTGTTTCCATGTTACATTCGGTTTTGAATTCTACTGTGGTTATCATGGGAAGATAGAAATGAATGGACTTTGAAATAAGGATGGATTAAGCAAGATAAGTGAGTTGTCTTGTTGGATAATAGATGAAGTGCCGTCTGAACTAGGAAAGCTCTCAGAACCCAGTTATAGAAGCAAACAATATAGACAGAAAAAATAATGTGATTACTTATATAAAAATGTCAATATTCATAAAAATCATGGAGAGGAAGGAGGCATTAAGGGCAACAATTTGGATGATTTTTGTTTCTGTTGGTATTATTATTAGTAACCAGTAACTAGTTATTGTTGAATTGTTAATAAGCTAAATTCTTAATGTGTGTTATCTCACTTAATCCTTAAGGGTGAAAACATTTGCTACCATCTGATAGATAAAGGTATTAAGGTTAAATGTGCCCAAATAACACAGGTTTCAAGCCCAAGAATGCTTTTAAAATGCCTGTTAGCCATTGCATTATTGTTATTATTTTTAAAGATTTTATTTATTTGACAGAGAGAGACACAGTGAGAGAGGGAACACAAGCAGGGGGAGTGGGAGAGGGAGAAGCAGGCGTCCCGCGGAGCAGGGAGCCCGACGCGGGGCTCCATCCCAGGACCCTGGGATCATGACCTGAGCTGAAGGCAGACGCTTAACGACTGAGCCACCCAGGCGCCCCCCAATGCATTATTTTTGAGCCCTAAATGAGTTCGGCAACAAGTACCTAGCCACCCACGTTTAATGCATTGAGGTACAGACACTTTATAATAAAACTTACTCTGGGGCACCTGGGAGGCTCAGTCGGTTAAGCATCTGAATCTTGATTTTGGCTCAGGTCATGACCCTGGGATCAAGCCCCACGTAGGGCTCTGTGCTCAGTGTGGAGTCTGCTTGAGATTCTCACCTTTTTTCCTATGTCCCTCCCCCATCTTGTGCTCTCTCTCTCTCTCTCCCTCTCGCTCTCAAATAAATAACTTTTTTAAAAAACAATATAATTTACTCTTGCATAGAATTAGTTAGAAAGTGGTAGTGGCTTTGACAGTGGCTCTGAAGATGTGACAGGAGATGGGGGAACTTCAGGGACCACCACAGTGTCATTTCCAGGCAATCTCTATTAATAAAGCAATAACCCTCATCCTAACAATGAGACTTTTGATGGGGATAATTGACCTTATAAACTGCATGAATGATAACATCTTTAGGAAACTTCCCAGTGTGCATTGATCTCAAACATACAATCTAGAAAAAGTGTCCTTGATGTATAAGCATAGCTTTCAAAAAAAATCCCCTAGACATACCCATCTCGCTCTCATATTTGATAAATGTTGTCCATAGCCCTTTCTTTTAAGAATTTGGAAAGCATTAAAGATATGAACTGTGCTCAGGAAATTTTATTACCAAAATTACTAGAGGAATTTGGTTTAGATGCTTATTCTCTGGTAATATTTAGCAGCAGGAACTGGAGAGCCGCCAAGCTCCGCAAAGGCCTTCATGTTCTGGCCTGTTTATATTGATATTAATTTGCCCTATTTGTCAAGGAGGAAAAGAAAATTCAGAGAAATATGTATAAAAAGCAAAATGCTTAGCCTAGGTCATGCTTAAATTCAGTATTAAGTAACTGTTTAAAAATAGATGAATCAGTAGAGCTGATAGAAAACTCTTTGCTTCATCCACTTGCAGTGTTCTCATCCCATGATGTAGACTTTCTTTTCTGTTTTGAACTCCATCCTCCATGTTTGCAGTTCATCAAGTCTTCATTTTGGTTCTCCCTTCTGAGACAGGGTGTAAAACATTTCTAACCTCCTCTGATCACCACCCCACCCTACCCTACTTCACAAATCAGGCGTGTGTGAGATGGTACTGGTTACCGAATGTGCTGGAGTGATACCTGAGATTTAGGGGGGGGGGGGCTGGAGCCCCTTGGTGACTTTGATACTCTCAAAGGGCTTAAAGCATCAAATCATACAATCAACTCATTGTTATCTAGAAGCAGCCAATTGAATCAGAGAATGTTTAAATAACCATGGATTATACAAAATGATCTTAAGCAGGGTTGTGTACCCAGTCTACACATTATCTGACATGTTCACCCACCCTAATGGAAAAACAGTGCCACAATTTGTAAGAGCCATCAGAATCTGTAAAGGTCCATCCCCTGTACTCTAAAGACAAAAAAGCCTTTCTTGCCCCAAATTTAGCTTCATCTATTTAGAGTTGGTAAATATTTAGAAAGCAGCATATAGACATTTCTACACATTTTAATAAGGTACTGAATCTTTTTGACAAGGCCACTTTGTTTCCTTCATGTGCTAGGAAAATGTGAATCGAAAAATTATAGAACATCATTTTTTATTTAACATCATTCTATTATTGCTCTCTTTTCAAGTGAAAATCTAGATTAAAATACAAAACCAGCTAAAATGATCCAATTTAAGCAACTCTGCTTTTTCTGACTTGTTTATTTATCTGAAAGTGTTCAGCAGTATTTTAGGTGGAAAATATTATTAGAAATAGAATATATGCTTTTAGGGAAATATATTGATCCACTTAATAGCACACACACACACAAAATGGTAAATTGAATGCTCAGAACCATAATTTATCTACAATTTGGAAAGGGTCAAAAATCAAGAAATACACTTACACATAATTTTTTCTTTGCTTGCCAGCTGTGGGGAACTAGATGTAGGAGAGCATATTGGATATTAAGATACTTCAATAAACCCAAGTCACTCTAATTTATTAGCAATTGCAGAGCAAACCTGCTAGCAAACCAGTAACAAACTCTTACAAAAGCCACATTTCAAGACAGCATTCCTTGAGAAATGATTGTTTTTCCAAAACAAAGATGTTCAGAACAAAGTGTTTATATTCAAATGTTTCAGAAACTCGGCACACTGCTTTCTCCCCCTTAGAGATTCAAAAGTATATTCATATATTAAAAGCTCTAAGATACTTGTTTTCCTTTCTGTTACACAGTTTTCCAATTATGCTCCTTGTATCTTTTTTAGAATATCATCTGTGACTTTTTGTGAAACACAAGTGTTCCATAGAAAATAACTTGGGAACTCCGAATTGGACTTTTTGGTGTCTCTATTTATATTATGTAGAATTAGCGGCATGTGCTTTAAATCTTGCCCATTTTATATAAGGAGTATATGCTACCTTGAGAATCCTTCAAAGCTTGTGTTCATTTGTGTTTTTTTTGTTTTTTGTTTTTACTTAAAATCTATCCTAAAATTGAAAGTATTTATTTACACAAAAGGAAAAAAAAACTGATTTTCAATACAGTTACAGAGACCTTCTTAATGCTTAGAACTTCTGCTTAGGGATTGTGATTATTTATGAACTTGTCTTAGGGTATACAGTTTAAATCAGATTCCGATAGTCTCTTGGCTGTATAATTTAGTTTGGTTTGTGTTTGAAGATTTAAAATCAACAAATTATTAGAAGTTAAAAAAAAAAACCAAAACAGGACTCAATGTTCTTACCACGCAGCCCTCTTTAAATACCATAGCATGTTTATAAGTTGACATTACCCACAGAAGTGAAGCTTTTTGAACTGATACCAGAAAGATGTTTTTTTTTCCTTTTTTTTTAAACAGTAAAGGGAATAAGTATAGATGATAAAGCTTGATTTTAAAAAGGATGTTTAAATATTTGTGAAATATTCTTACAAAAGAAAAATACATAATTAATTGGCCTCAGTCATCTGCCTTAATCAAGTAACATCTATCTTGTTAACCAGTGTATGTTAACCAGTGTATACTTAAAAGAAGCTGACAAATCTGATATTCTTTTTTTTTTTTTTTAAGATTTTATTTATTTATTTGAGAGAGAGAATGAGAGAGAGCACATGAGAGGGGGAAGGGTCAGAGGGAGAAGCAGAGTCCCTGCCGAGCAGGGAGCCCGATGCGGGACTCGATCCCGGGACTCCAGGATCATGACCTGAGCCGAAGGCAGTCGCCCAACCAACTGAGCCACTCAGGCGCCCCAAATCTGATATTCTTGATATTAATTTTCCAGAATGCTTTTTATTTTCATTGGTAATGTTAAATAAGAGAACATCGAAACAACTGCCTGATAGTAGACTTACTAGGAAAAATAAACTTTCCTGGAATATTAGAAAAAGAGCATTATTAAGAGGTTTCCACACTTTCTTATGAACATTTTTTCTATAAATCTGAAATTAAGAATCTAATGCAATTATTTTCCTGCTCTGAGTAAATATAAACTTCAACCAGTCTTGGATATGATAGCCCATATATATCTTCATATATATCTATATATAACTTCATTCATCTCTTTGATATGGTCCGAGTTTATTACCTTTTTTGTTTGTGGAGCCTGATGTTTTGTTGTGCTGTTGTTAAAATGAATGGACATTACTCATAAGTAAGGACAAAAGAGTGAAAGGCATCATGCTGTTGTGGGGATGTTGCAGAATTTTTTCCCCTACAAGTGAGATACCAGAAATGGTTCTGATTGCAGCATTTGAGAAAAGACTGAACTGAAAGCTGGCCAGAGGAAAGTCTGAAAAGAGCTGAGAGGAAGAAGAACAAAATGTGGAGAGTCTAAATAAATAGGCTTTTCCAGCCTGAAAAGACCAAGCCTGAGAAGGGATTTCAACCAAAGGCTATCAGATCATGAAGTGTATAGGTAAGGAGGCCATGGCTTATTGACTAAAATCATTGACATTTTAAGAAAATCATTTTCAACTTATTAAAAGAAGTACTTATTTACAAAATGGCTAATACTCTTATTAAATTTATAATCCTAAGAAGTAGACTTGATGAAAACACGTCTACAAAAAGAGTTTGGAAAGAAAATGTGAATGGGGCACCATGTGTAGACTGCTACAAAGTTGGGAGCATTTGGGATACTTTTCTTATATTTTGTGTCAGAGCTTTATGGAGGGCTTTGCAATAGTGTTCTGGTAAACAGGCTCTCAAAAAAAAAAAACGGGGGGGGGCCCTGATTGTTTGTATTTGCCAATTTCCATGGTGTAAATATCCATCATGATTGATTTCAAGCTACCAATAATTTAACAATTGCTCCAAACCCCTCAAACACACCACTTGTGTCATATTTACAAATCCTACAAACAAAGTCACTGTTAGAGAGACTTTTATGGTTAGACTCTTAGTCTGAGCCACCACTGGGGAAGAAGCCCTCACTACCCCCAGAAATTAGCATAATTGGATTAAAATGATCATTTAAAAATCTATATAAATTCTTCATTTGGTTTTCATTCATTCATTCAGTCAGTCAGTCCCTGTAACATCGGTATGTGGCGTGTGATGTGGGCTGCAAGGGCAGGAAGACTTGGTAGGAGAGGAGATGGAGCGTAGGACTCCATAGGCTGCTGGTATGTATCTTCTGGGGCAATATAGAACAGAGTGCCAGGGCAGGCATGCATGACATACGCAGTATCTATAAGCAGGTCAAAGATGAGGTGCTGTGCATATAAGGATCTCAGGGCCTCTAGTATGCCCTCTCCCAGTTATAATTATTCTTGAGTCTTTTCCTTTCTTTAACTGCACCCAAGTGTGCCTGGTTCTCACTAAATATTATGGCTGTGTTGAAAGAAACTGTATAAAAAAATAATAGCAAGACAATGACTTGTAATTAACGGAGTTAACAGCTTCATGTAAGCAAAATGAACAATTTCCAGGGGCTTTTATGTACTTCCACCAATGCATTGAAAGAATTACGATTATACGTTTGTTCTAGGAAGTGGCTGGAAGGTGTTAAATTGCTTAGCTGTATTACAAATGAAAAGACTTGCTTAGTAATTAACATCAAGCCATTGATTTCATTAAAGGGTATTAGTTAATGTCTTGTCATAAAATAGAAAAGATTAAAAATGGAAAAGATGAAGAGCTAGCAGCTCTTTCAGGCTGAAAAATGTCTTTCACTCCCACCAAAACTATATTTATTCTTCTCAAGACGTTTTTAGCCATTCGCTATGCCAGTCTCATGGCTGACTTTGTGGAATAAGCAGGGGTTTCGCCTTTGATGATGTATATGATGAATAGAGCTGGTACCAGTTAGGCTCAGTAACTGTTCTTCAACTAGGGAAGAAACCATTCATTGAAGAAAAATTTGCTTTCAGTTAAGGAAAGTGTCTTGTATTTATTCAGTTAGTCAATACAAATTCAGGAGAGTGCAATGCTTATACAAATACTTACTGGTTTCCCAGAAGCCAGAATTTCTTCTGGTTAAAATAAAAGACCTTAAGTATTTCTGATTTTACCTGATTCAGACAAAAGTGAAATGTTATCTGGTTGTACATATAAGATATATTTGGAAGTTCCTGAGGACATATTTATTTTAAGTTATTTAACTTAATACATCACTATTATTTATTCTTAAATTTTCAAATATTTGGCTATAAAACCTTGGGGTTTCCTAAGTTTGGTTACATATTACATTTTGAGAAAGAATTGGTAGCTTGGTTGATGCTTTGAGCTGTTCAGTTAATTCATCTCCATAAACCCCATATCCAGCCCAACAGTTAGCCCATAGTGAGTGCTCAGTACATAATTGTAAAATAGAGTGTGTTAAGAAATATTAGTAATACATTATGTTCAACTTGATGGATTTAGCAATAATTTTGTCATTCACATCTCTTCTGTAGACCCAGGTGATGAATATTCCGGAAACATAAGACAGTATGCATAATTTGGGAACATATTCGTTGCTCATAATGCTTACAGTTATTGACAATATTTGATAGCGGTGGAAATATTTTTGTCAGGGTTGTCATAACCACATTATATCATTTATTCTTAAAGTAACAAACATTGAAAGGGATTGCAATACGTTAACCAGAGATAACTTTTAACTGGAGGTAAATATTTTTTTTAAAAGGTGAATGTTAACCTGTTGAGATGAGGAAAATTTTCAAAAACCATTTAGCTTAGTGGTGCCTGAGTGGCTCAGTCCCGTAAGCCCCAGAGTCTTGGTTTTGGCTCCTGTCATGATCTCAGGGTCCTGGGATCAAGCCCCGCATGGGACTGCCTGTTCAGCAGGGAGTCTGCTTAGTGTGTATTTACTGTTGATGCAGAGTGTTTCTGTTTCACTCTCTTCGTAATCAGGCATTTCTTTCTTTTTTTTTTAAGATTTTATTTATTTATTTGACAGAGACACAGTGAGCGGGAACACAAGCAGGAGGAGTGGGAAAGGGAGAAGTAGGTTCCCCGCGGAGCAGGGAGCCCAATGCCAGGGCTCGATCCCAGGACCCTGGGACCATGACCTGAGCTGAAGGCAGACGCTTAACGACTGAGCCACCCAAGTGCCCCTGTAATCAGGCATTTCTTAATCTTTCCCATTTGCACAGGTCGTTTTTTGTTACATTCATATCCCTTGCTGGAATTCAAGCGCTCTGGGTATGTGGAGCTTTGTTCCAAGAGCTGAGGCTACAGATTGGTGTTTCCAGGGGTCCTTCCGGTCAAGTGGCCTCCTCTAAATCGCAGCACTTCTGATGAGGAACCCCTGCTTGCTGCTCTGCTCGTTGCTGGCCTCTCCTCCATCGCTCCACCTCCACGATTGGGCGATCGTGCCCAGCGCAGTGCGCTCAGCACTATGACCCCTAAAATAGCAGGAAGACCAAAGCGTAGGGGTAGAAGCAACACATTCCCTCAGGAATTGCTAAAATCTCCTGGTGACAAAAGGCCTGAAACACTGGTTTAGATAATACCCGAATTGATCACACTATGTCCCACAGTGATGAGGAGGAGAGGATAGAATGGCTCATGCTTTTGGCCCTACTTAGTCATATAGGATGCATCACTAGTGTCATTTCTAAAATGCTGAGATCACTAAATATGTATGTATGTGTATATGCATGCGTGGGAGTATGTTTATCCAGCTTCATAAAACAGGCCCCCGTTGTGCCTGTCTGAGGACAAAGACAATGCACATCTGAGTGCCCACCCCCAGGTTCTTTTCTGTGACCCCTGAAGCATAGCAGCTTCCCGCAAAGACAGTGACACTTAATCTCTGTGTTTTTACAAATAATTTGAAAGAAGAACTGTAATATTTTTAAAAAACAATAGCACACCTCTAAATTTACCTGAGTACTGTGACCTTAATGCTTTAAAAACTTAAATGATGCTGTCCCTATGCATAGCCTGTGATCAAGCACACATCTCAAGTAATAAGAAACACTTTTTTAATAGTAGTATTTCTTTCCTTGTGAGTTTCTGACAGATTCCTTAAAGTCTTCAGGGCTTCCATTCTGGATGTGTCAGAGGACGTTGAGTGGCACTGATATTTGGGCATCTTGGAAGAGTATTTGATAAAAAATATGCTTTTAGGTATTTGACTACTAAAAGATATTATGAATTGAACGAATTTCAAGATAAGAAAACCAAAGTGTCCTTGTGGTGCGAAGACTCTGTAAGCTTTGCAAGACAGAGTGGAGGCGTCTAGGGACACAAATTTGGGTGTGATCATGGGAGAATGTGCCTCTCTGTGTGTGGGGGGGAGACAAAAACTCCTCTAGGCAAGAGGAACAAGTCTAGCTGTTGGAGTTCTGCAAGCAGCAAGCTCACTGACCTGTGTGGAATGAAAAAGTTTGGACTTACCTAAGGAAAGATTTTATTGAAAAGGATTATTGCCAGAAAGGGAAGCGGGATATGGCAATTGGGGGATTGCTCCAAAACGGCGCTCTTCAAGTGTCCCAAAAGTTAGGCCAAAAGGGGTTTTCTTTTTTAGACACAAGTAAGCAAGGCTTGAAAGAATGAGGTTTGGGAATGTGAGAGATGGTGGTGGGTGGTTTACTCTGAGGTCACGCTTACTTTCCAGAATGGCTGTGGAGGAAGGTTGTCTGCAGGCTCAGGCTGAGAGTGGCCCAAAGTTCAGGGGCTTAGGGGAGGGAGAGAATCTAGCAAACAGTTGGTTAACAAGCATTTTTTTTTCATTTTTCTTTGTTTTTAAATTTTATTTTATTATGTTATGTTAATCACCATACATTACATCATTAGTTTTTGATGCAGTTTTCCATGATTCATTGTTTGCGCATAACACCCAGTGCTCCATGCAGAACGTGCCCTTCTTAATACCCACCACCAGGCCAACCCATCCCCCCACCCCCTCCCCTCTAGAGCCCTCAGTTTGTTTCTCAGAGTCCATAGTCTCTCATGGTTCATCTCCCCATCCGATTCCCCCACTTCATTTTTCCCTTCCTACTATCTTCTTCTCTCTTTTTTTTTTTAACATATAATGTATGATTTGTTTCAGAGATACAGGTCTGTGATTCATCAGTCTTACACAATTCACAGCACTCACCATAGCACATACCCTCCCCAATGTCTATCACCCAGCCATCCAATCTCTCCCACCCCGCCACCACTCCAGCAACCCTCAGTTTGTTTCCTGAGATTAAGAATGCCTCATATCAGTGAGATCATATGATAAATATCTTTCTCTGTTTGACTTATTTCACTTAGCATAATACCCAATTCCATCCACGTCATTGCAAATGGCAAGATTTCATTTTTTTTGATGGATGCATAATATTCCATTGTGTGTGTGTATATATATATATATATACACACACACACATATATATATACACCACATTTTCTTTATCCATTCATCTGTCGATGGACATCTTGGCTCTTTCCATAGTTAGGCTATTGTGGACATTTCTGCTATAAACATCGGGGTGCACATACCCCTTCGGATCACTACATTTGTATCTTTGGGGTAAATACACAGTACTGCAATTGCTGGGTCGTATGGTAGCTCTATTTTCAACTTTTTGAGGAACCTCCATACTGTTTTCCAGAGTGGCTGCACCAGCTTGCATTCCCACCAACAGTGTAGGAGGGTTCCCCTTTCTCCGCATCCTCGCCAACATCTGTTGTTTCCTGACTTGTTAATTTTAGCCACTCTGACTGGTGTGAGGTGGTATCTCATTGAGGTTTTGATTTGGGTTTCCCTGATGCTGAGCGATGTTGAGCACTTTTTCATGTGTCTGTTGGCCATTTGGATGTCTTCTTTGGAAAAATGTCTGTTCGTGCCTTCTGCCCATTTCTTGATTTGATTATTTGTTCTTTGGGTGTTGAGTTTGGTAAGTTCTTTAAAGATTTTGGATACTAGCCCTTTATCTGATATGTCATTTGCAAATATCTTCTCCCATTCTGTTGGTTGTCTTTTGGTTTTGTTGACTGTTTCCTTTGCTGTGCAAAAGCTTTTTATCTTGGTGAAATCCCAAGAGTTCATTTTTTCCCTTGCTTCCCTTGCCTTTGGCGATGTTTCTAGGAGGAAGTTGCTGCGGCTGAGGTCGAAGAGGTTGCTGCCTCTGTTCTCCTCTAGGATTTTGATGGACTCCTGTCTCACATTGAGGTCTTTCAACCATTTTGAGTCTATTTTTGTGTGTGGTGTAAGGAAATGGTCCAGTTTCATTCTTCTGCGTGTGGCTGTCCAATTTTCCCAACACCATTTGTTGAAGAGACTGTCTTTTTTCCATTGGACATTTTTTCCTGCTTTGTCGAAGATTAGTGACCATAGAATTGAGGCAAAGCTGGTGGCATCACAATTCCGGACTTCCAGCTCTATTACAAAGCTGTCATCATCAAGACAGTATGGTACTGGCACAAAAACAGACACATAGATCAATGGAACAGAATAGAGAGCCCAGAAATGGACCCTCAACCCTATGGTCAAGCATTTTGTTTTGATTGATCAGCTAGCCATTCCTGTGGCAAAGGATTGACATTTTGGAGGGTCTCGCCTTGTCATAGGTAGACAAGGGTACCCATGAGTTTTATCTAAGTTATATCTGGAAGGGTGTTTTGTTGGTTGGTTGATTGGTTCATTGGTTTTTGTTTGTTGTTGTTTTTGTTTGTTTGTTTTTGCAGGGAGCCATTTCTCAGAACACAAAGGATAGGAGGATTTTTAAATTTTCACTGTTTTCCAGGATCGCAGGGCTCAGATCAAATTCAGTATTGTCACTGGCATGAGAGGGAGCACAAAAGAGCATTTGGTGTCAGTGCTCCAAGGATAAATGAGAGCATCTGGAGAGATGGTCAGAGCATAGTGATGGGGAATCCCAGAACAGATGGCCTGGTGAGGCCCAGACAGGCAGGCAGGCCTGCAAAATATCTGTGGAAGGATGTGTATCTCCGGCAGCAGGGTCTCAGGCAGGGGACTGGAGATTAGAAGCAAAATTTAATTCCTCAGAGGTAAGGTTTTGAGAGTAAGATGGCACCCCAAGTCTCGAAGTATGTGAAATGGCTCCTGGCTTCTGGAATGGGAAAGCATTTCCATTTAGAGTAAGCAAGACATCAACCTAGCTGAACCAAATCAGAGGTATGTTGGAGGTTGTTGAAAATAACTTCTTTTACCAATGGATGAGATTGATTCTAAACTCTGAAACTCAGTTTAACTCTTCTGGGATTGGGGGAAAAAAAGACAGCAGGCAGAACCTGGCACATAATATCTTTAAAATAGGTTTTTTTTTTCCTTAAAGAAAACCAATTTATTTTCAGCCCGAATAATGGCCCACTGCATCATGAACCTCTATCATTTCTATACTATATACTTAGAAATTTCTTTTTGTTTTATAGGTCAACATCCTGAGTCTTACATGGGAAAAGCATAGTTAAATTTAGGAAGGAAACAGAATATAAATAGCTGTATTAAAGAATTTAAGGTTTGAAAAATTACATGTCAAAATTGAAAATGTAAAAGTTAGGTTCTTTTGGGTTTCTCTATTTTTAAGTTTCTGTTTCTTCTCTGTTGATAACATTAATGTTGAATATTGAATTATTTTTATTCCAAATGTTGAGTATAGTTTCTGCATGCAGTATGTGAGACTTTTGTAAATGAACTGCATGGGGTTTACCATTTACTTTCCTTAGGTTGTCTTAAATTTATTTAAATATCCAAGTAGTGCAGATAACATCTAAATATAAATACTGTATGATAGCAAAAGCCTGTTTTATTTTATCAATTCATAAGAATATTTGTGAAAATTTTATGTATGGGAAGAAAACATATCATTTCCCTGACCCCGTATAACACCATTCCCAAGGATGAATTCAAATATAGCAATTGCTTCAGAACTGCTCTCCACATCTGGTCTAGTAAGCCCAGGGTTATTTATTCAAATTCCAAATGTTTATTCAGGATACAGAGTGGTACTTAACAAGGTTTCTGTGCTGACTGCTGTCTCATACTGCGTAGTTGTAACTAGTTGTAACTGTGCCGTAACACCTATTCCTGATATGCCCTATATTTTGATTATATATATATATACCAAATTAAAAAAATATGTGGGGCGCCTGGGTAGCTCAGTCGTTAAGCGTCTGCCTTCGGCTCAGGTCCTGATCCCAGGGTCCTGGGATTGAGCCCCGCGTTGGGCTCCCTGCTCCGCGGGAAGCCTGCTTCTCCCTCTCCCACTCCCCCTGCTTGTGTTCCCTCTCTCGCTGTGTCTCTCTGTGTCAAATAAATAAATAAAATCTTTATAAATAAATAAATAAATAAATAAATAAATAAATAAGTATGTATGTATGTATACATTTCTCCTTTCTACATCAGTGTAAGGTGTAAGAAGTTTTAGAGGGTAATGGTTGTCCTTTGTACATCTTTGACAACCCTGTAGTTCTTAAAATGGTCTCATTCATGACCAGCCTTCAACATATGCGGTGATTTAAATAAAAAAGTAAATCTTCAATAGGAGTGTTATCCTTTTAATCCTGTGCATTCCAGTCAGTCTTTAAAATGACACAATGTGTGGAATTCTGAATTATGCATGCAATTAGAATGTGTCTAGAGATATGAATGGGATGCCAAAGAAATACTGAGGGGGATCTCTCCCTCAGCAACTAATCCTAGCCTCGCCTCTGGACTCTGTGCCCGTGGGGGCGGGGAGGGGGGCAGGGACTCCTTCCACATCAGTCCTCACTTCCGCCCCATGGGACACAGCCCAAAGAGCTTCCCTAGAATAGGTGCCCTTTAGAGATATGGCTTCTGTCTGCTTCTCTAACACCATGTCCTAATTTCTTCCAACTTATGCCTTATGCTTCAGCCATCCTTAACAGTAAGCAGGTTCGTGAATAAGCCTTGACTGTCAAGTCTCTGTGCCTTTGCACACCGTTCCCTCTTCTGCCAAGCCCCTCTCATCCCATTTTCCTGGGATGGAGTACACTGGACATTTTCTCTGACTTCCCAGGTGGAATTTGCCATTGTCACTCTTGCACTCTCACTATACCTTGTACTCACCTCCATGTTAAACGTCTAATCCTCGATATTGCATTTATCTGTTCTTGCTCCTGTCTACCCAACCTTCCCACAACTCTTTGAGGGCAGGGGATCCGGTCATAGTCTCGTTTGCATTCCCAGTGCTTTGCCTTGCTCAGCGCCCTGCTGATAGATTATCAGTGAGTGCTAACTAGATTAATTAATGGAAAGTTGGCTTTTCAATATTCTTTTTCTTCTGTGAAATGACGGGGGTAGATTTTGATAAATCAATGCACCTGGAAATTATTCCTCAATATTATCGATCTATGCAGATAAAAAACCTATGAATTTGATACTTTTAGCTGTTAAGTGTGTAAAATCTTAAGATATCATTTTGATACCATTAGCACTATGTTAATTCATCTACTTTACTCAATCATCACATGTTTTTTGAGCAACAGATTATAGTACAAACAGTATGAACATGGGCTATCATGGTACCATTTGTGAATTAAATAAGAGTTTTATATGTGTGTGTAACAAATCAATATTATTATATATATATTTATCTATTCTTTATCATATATTTCATTGATATCCTATAAGAGTATATTAAAGAATATAAAATATATAGCAAATTAAAACATGGTATTTTGAATTTATTTATGAATCTTGTAAATCAAAAATATAGGAAGAATGATGATGGAAGCATAAAGAAGAAAATAATGATTCTTTTTGGTGAGATCAGGGAAGTTGACACAGAGGAGTTAATTTTTACTCTATTTTGATGATGACTAAGAGTTTTCCAGGTGGAAGACACCATTTTACTCAGAAAAATAGCACAAATAACAGAAGAGTGGCCTGAACATGATGGGTGTGTTTGGAATCCTGGAACTCAGGGCAGAGGGGTTGGGGTCTCAATGTAGATGAGGGAGGATAAATGTGGAAAGGCAGAGATAAATCAGTCATTTGAAAATCTTACAGCAAAACCCAACAATTATATGCAAAGTCTTTCCTGTTCCTTCAAAAAAAAAAAAAATTTTTTTTTTTGGTAAGTGGATTACCTCTTCATTTTATTGATGGGAATTTCTAAAGAATTAATTGAGTTACAGAAGAAAAAATAAAACTTGCTAAACAAGGAAGATGTTAATCAACATCGCTAGAATGAATATAAATCTCTGCATATTCTTCTTGTAATTATTTTTCATAATTTGCATAAATACCAAGTTTGTGCTTCCTTGAAGCAACTACTGCTATGTGTGATACTTTAATATTTCCTCTATTTTTAGACCTATATTGTTTTTTTCAGAATTTATTGCTATAATATAGTCTGGCCTGAAATAAAATTTTGTACTGGTTTCTTTTTAGAAGGAGAATTTATGAATTTTTTTCATATAAATGCATACTTCTCTTCTTTTCCCCTTTTTTGTAAAAACCAAAATTGCATTGTCTTGCCTAGGTAATGAATGAATTTGAACGAAAATGCAATCACATTGTTTGATCTTATTTTTCCCCCTTCAGCATTTCCGGATTTCAGACCTCATAATAATTTTAAAAATTAGGTTGACTTAGGAGTAACTGCACCACCGCATAACTAGTCAGAATTGGCAGGGGAATCAGGAGCTTGGATGGTATTTTGGCACTTGCTTTTGCAATTGAAGAGGAACTCTTCAAGTAAATAGGCTATTCCAGTATTTGGAGTTTTGAGAATGCTCAGCTTAAAATTCTTTCCCATTCTGAATTAAGCCATGTCTCTCCATGTTGGAGACAGTGCCCTGGCATTGCAAACATGATCCATCTAGTTCAGAACTGCTGTCTTCAGAACTGAGAGAGTTGTGCGCCATCCGTGGCTTGCAATGAACCATTTCAATAATTAAGCTTCATAGTCTCCATTCCCACAATACGAAATTCTCCCTTGCCAAGGTTTATTTACTTTTCGATGTTAAACACATTCTTTATTTCTTCCCATCCTGGTAATATAGATGCAGGAAGAAAGGCTTACTTCCACATATTTACCAGCTTAGTTCCTTTCCAAATTGAAATCAAAGTTTTAACTGTCTGTTGAGTGGATTATCGTAATAGTCTTCTGACTAGTTTTTCGGCCTTCTACAGTAGCTTCTTCTTTTTTTTTTTTTAAAGATTTTATTTATTTATTCATGAGAGACAGAGAGAGAGACAGAGGCAGAGGGAGAAGCAGGCTCCCCGCGGAGCAGGGAGCCTGATGCGGGACTCGATCCCAAGACCCTGAGATCATGACCTGAGCTGAAGGCAGACGCTCAACCAACTGAGCCACCCAGGCGTCCCTTACATTAGCTTCTTCTATCCCATTCATTCTCTATATCACAAGAGTCATCTTTCTAAAAGGCAATTTTGACCAATTATCCTTCCTACTTAAAAACTGGCAATGGATTTTGGAATAGAAATCGGAAACTTAGTAAGGTCAAGGCCATGTATAATCTGCCCCCACCTACCTGTCTAGTCTCCTCTCTTTCTAACCCTCTCTCCCAGTCTATCCCCTTCCTTTCTTATGAACTGCCTTCTGTACCCTAACCTTCACTTTGTTCACTCACTCTTCTGCTCTCATGTGACACATAGTTTTTTACAGAAAGTCTTATTTGATCTTCTGAGCCTAGGGAAGATGTTGTTCTAGTGTCCTTACCATAATGCTATGCTTGTCTCATTACATTTTCTATTTATTCTCTGTTTATGTACATTAGGCAGGAACAATGATGGTAGGTGCTTTGTTCACTCTTTTTTCTTGTGTCCTTTTTGCCACTTCAAAGGTATATAGTAAATATTTATTAAATGGATGAGATGAGAAGTGTGAGAAGCATGAATGTAGCTGAGATACCAAAGTTCTTGTCATTAACCAGCTGACATATCTTGGCCAAATTATCTTAACCTCTCTGAGCCTGTCCCCATATCCTGGGCTGTAAAACAGGGTGTCTGGACAACATAAACTCCATATCCCATCTGGTTTAAAATTCTCTGATTCTACTTTATAATTAAACCAAACATTCCTGAGTACCATGTTTTCCTACCAAGTATTATGTATAAGATCCAATGCAAGTGATGTGAGAGGAAGAAACTAGTAATCTAGTTGGAGAAAGAAGGCCTGGATAAAGAACAAGAAGAAAGGGCATCCATCTTTATAAAATGTGTAAGTCATTATAATTGCCAAGGAAAGGGAAGCAAAAAGTAGTAGCATTGGTTGGTTTTATTTTGAGAAATGTTCTTGGAAATAACTGAGGATGCTACATAAAGTTGGAAAGTACCTGAAAGTGAGAAGCTAGTATGAAAAATGTTATCAGTGTCACAAGCTGTGAGCCCTTTATAACAGCAAATGAGCATTAAAGCTTCACAAAATGGGATTTTCTAGTTACAGAGCAGTACCGCAGAGCTATTGGGTGACAAATATCTGCAAGTAGGCTTTTTGGGGGAACATTTTGGGTCAGTTTATACTGACCCTGTATATACCCAGTTTATACTTACACTGTAGCTATCAACATTGACTCAGTACTACTCACACTGAAAGCTCCAAGTTTTGATATACCAACAGCTCTTGCACGGCGTAACGTTATGAGCAATATGTCACATCTGTACATTTTGGTTTTTCCTGTCTTCTGAGGGCAAACTTAGTTTTTCCAGATCACCTGAATCCTGTGATAGCTTTACAGATAAAATTTAACAAACAGGAACTGTTCTGACTGATATTCATAACTCAGCTTATTTGTAAGAGTGATTTTTTTTTTTTTTTAGTAGTGTAAGGGATCAAGACAGGAAATCTGGAAAACATTTATCATTGGCCTTGATTGTTAAATGAGATAAGATAAATTGAGCATCTAAGACAGAGAGAGACATATGCCAGCCACTCAGTTATTATTTTCAACCCTTCTTGGTCTCTGCCTTCCCGGTTAAGAGGTTGGGCTTTTAGAATATATGTATATCTTTTTACAAAATTTTATTTATTTATTTGAGAGAGAGCATGAGAAGGAGAGCACGACAGAAGGGGGGGCCAACAGAAGGAGAGGGAGAAGCAGACTCCCTGTTGAGCAGGGAGCCCGAGACAGGGCTCGATCCCAGGACCCTGGGATCATGACCCGAGCTAAAAGCAGACACTCAGCCGATTGAGCCACCTAGGTGCCCCAAAATATATGTATCTTCAACTCTCAATTATATGTGCTTATCCTATCTTATCCAAGAAGATGTCCTGCAAAATGCACAATGTTTCAGCTCCTAGGAGATAAGATGTTCGAATCCATTTTTGAATACTTATGACTAGATGATGATTTTCTAGAATGGAGGGAAAATGAAAATCTTATTTATCTAAGTTTCACCATTTCTAAGTCTTGAATGCCCTTGTTTTCCATTTCACTTTTCTAAATTGCTCTCATACTTTATATCCTGCTCAATGTGCCACAATTATCATTAAACTTTTCCTGAGTTTCTCACTTGGAAGATATGGATCTTTTTCTCTCTACCCATTCCAGATTCTCTCTATATATTGCAGAGTTTTTTGGTTAAGGATGTCCACCAAATATTGGAGCTGGGAATATTGGACTTGGTGTTATTTTATCCAGTTGTAAATTTCAAAGATAAAGAAACAGTTCCCGGGGGATTAGTAAATTAGTCACTTGTTTTTTATATACAGTTTTTCAGATTTTTGTATCACACTTACATTATGTCCCTGCACACCAATGTATCCCTACTTTCAACAACTCTATCTGGTTTGAAAGGCTCTCTAAAATTCTTACATATCCATCTGATCTTTATCTTCTGCAACTGTTCAAAACATAACCTCTGTTCAGGTTAGGAGCTGTTGGATTACTACTTATTTTTCTAAAATATACTTTCTTCCCCCCACGTATTGGCACCATTTTTGGAAACTTTGCTTATTGGCCTCGCTCTCCTTGGCTGAAATGATTTCTATTTATTTATCCTGCCAACCCACCTATTGTTTAGGGCCCACAGAACCTGCCCGAAAAGCTTTCTGATTTACTTTAGCATGTGACCTTCTCTACCTTTTTATGCATTTATTTCCTGTATCATAAATTCCCACATTTTTATATATGTATAGATTTTTGCATTGGTTGTTTCACGCAGTTATGCCATACTCTACTACCTGGATTAATATAATCACCTTCAAGTGGGGATTTACCCAGAGTGTTGCCTTGTGTGTGTTCGGCGATTGTTCAAAGTATCTTCTTGGTATCGGGGAGGATAATTTGCCATGTGCCACATTTTGTAAACTCTGACATTCAGATAAGAAGTTCTCTAGAATGTGTTGAAAGTCCTGTGCTTAGAGACAATGTATCCCCTGGGTTTAAAAGAAATGTCATTTGTTGTAGCTTCTTAGAACAAACTGGAAAGACCCGGGAGGGAGAGTGAATGGAATCGTCAAGTGGAGTAAGGGGGAATGGAGATCTTTTTTTAGACAATACTGGTTTGTAAAGCCATGAAGTATAACTTCAGACAGTCCTTTGAGAAAACAGTTCCCAGTAAGCTGAAAGGGTAAAATTAAATTGCATCATACATTCAGTGCGGGTGCTTATTAACTGGTTTATGTTCCCATTACAGAATCATTGTGGCAACCCAGTGAAAAAGCAGAGAAAGTGGTTGTTTAAAACCACTATCCATTGGCTCAGTTATCCAATGCGTTCATATAAATGAGATCTGACAAGATTCCCAGCAGGGCTGCTGTCATGGCATTGATGCTTTTGATTAGATACCAAAGAAGGCCATCTTCGGAGGCTCTTATTTGGATTAATTCCCAGGGCTGATAGCTACCACGGTATCTTTAAAAAGAAATACTGTTACAAGGTATTCATATGCAAATGGGACAGTGATTTAATATTGCAAAGTTTGAGAGAATGGGGAAAATCAACAAAACTGTTCTTTGAAAATTTTGTTACTGTCTAGTTGAAACGAAGGAGATAACAGTTTTGTGAGGTAGACCAAAAGCATGGGTGATGGGCCTAGCATGTCAATTTACTTTCTCAGGGGGGATAATGGAGTCTTTATAAAAGCCACTATCTATTACATCACAAGACGAGATTTTTTAAACCTTAATACCAGATTGCAAACATTATCACTGTAGTGACTGTAACATCTGGTAAATTGAAAAGAAAAGATAAGCTTTTTTTTTTTCATCTGAAAGTTAGTGCCACTTTAAAAGAAAATCTTTGATAACAGTAGGTATTAAACCACTTAAAGCAATCAATAAATCTAGTTGAATAGTGAGGAAAATATAGCCTCGAGCTGAAATGTATTTCATGGGGTCAAGGTTAAATACTATACACCTAAGATTTGGAGAGAAAACATCTGAAAAGACTAGTTTTATGAAAGAAAGCTCAAGTATAGCTACATGAGAAATTTTCTCACTATTTAAATATGCTTGGATGCAGCTTTTCCAATATGACAATCCCAAACAAAACCACAGGAATTTTTTTTAATCTACAAGCTCTTATTTTATTTATTTGTTTGTTTATTTATTAACTCTTCCTCAGGATCATGAGGCATTGTTAGAAGAACATGAGGCCAGATGGAGAGAATATAAGTGTAGCAGTTATGGGGAATGAAGGAACCAAAAGTGCAGGGAAGGAAGAAATTTCTGCACAGGATAGAATGAATGCATGCTATCTGAGAAAAATGCAAGAGGAGCTATATTACTAAAGACAGAGCTAGTTGGGAGGGGGATTGAGCTATCATCTGACCTAAAAATATTCTGACCCAATTTTATCATGCATGGACATTTTGTAATAGAAAAATGAAGGATTTTTAAAGGAATTATTTGCTATTTTAAGCTATTTGCTACCATGTAAATATTTTTAATGTTCATTGCTATTTCTATCAGTTGTGCTATATTTAGAGTGTTAGATGGTTCATTACATCCTTAGGAGAGGGTAAGGACTAAGGCATAAATAAAATGTACTTCTGAAAAAAAGATCAAATCATAATTTATTGCCTAGTGTAATTTTCCGACAGAGTGCCTACTACTCAAATAGCAATGGACTGGGAGAAAATGTCCACTTTGTAATTTAGAAAGCCTCTGTTAAGAATAAAATCTCAGAGATTTTCTGTGTACAACGTGCATGATTTTATCTGGAACATATCTCCACCCCTTTACAAAGTCAATACCACAGCAGCAGACACCTTATTACTTAAAAGCATGTATTTATAACCATTTGGAGCTGATCTGCAGGCTGTCACATGGGGATAATAACCTGTCATAATATGGAAAGCTTGGTTTCCTTGGGTGCCTTTTTGAAAGTTTTCTAGTACACCGCAGATTGGACAGAATAGAGATTATTCCCGTACAATCTAAGCTACTCCTGATCCGGATTCTCAACCTTACTTTTTATTTATTTATTTATTTATTTTTTAAAGATTTTTATTTATTTATTTGACAGAGAGAGACACAGCGAGAGAGGGAACACAAGCAGGGGGAGTGGGAGAGGGAGAAGCAGGCTTCCCGCAGAGTGGGGAGCCCGATGCGGGGCTCGATCCCAGGACTCCGGGATCATGACCTGAGCCGAAGGCAGAGGCTCAATGACTGAGCCACCCAGGCGCCCTTCAACCTTACTTTTGATTGACCTGTTAACTCCATGAGTCAAGGAGAGACCCTGTGAGCCACCCATGCAAGTGGCTTATATGTGACATCTCTCTCACATACACATACACATGCACATACACATACACACACACACAGAGACATGTATATAAACCTGCTCCTTATGAGGCGCCTGGGTGGCTCAGTCAGTTAAGCATCTGCCTTCGGCTCAGGTCGTGATCCCAGGGTTCTGGGATCGAGTCCCACATCGGGCTCCCTGCTCAGTGGGGAGCCTGCTTCTCCCTCTCGCTCTGCCGCTCCCCCTGCTTGTGCTTGCTCTCTCTCTCTGACAAATAAATAAATAAAATAAAATAAAGAAATAAACCTGCTCCCTAGAGGGACAGAGAAGGCTGGACAGAGTGCTCAACCACAGACGACTCAGCAGAGGCCAGAGAGGCAGTTCTGGGGGCCCCAGCATGTCTCCGACTTCTTTCCTACCCTTTCTTCCTTTGCTGTCTGGAAGCCACATTCAGAGATCTCAGAGAATCCAACTAAACCAAGGATAAGCTTGAAACTCTCAAATCTTTTTGTATTAAAAAAATTAAAAAACATTCTCTTGAAGACTTTTCACCACATTCTTTGCCCTATTCAGAAATTAGGAAATCTCTAAAAAAAAAAAACCTCCAAAACCGACTATATTGATCGGATATCAAACCTTAAGTGCTTTTCTAAATTAGCTGTTAAATTCTATAAATAAAGCCTGGTATGTAATTTATAAAACTTAGGGGACAATGGGATTTGAAGACTTTTTTCCCTCCTAAATATCAAAGTGCTCCATGAAAATCTACTGAAGCAAGGAGACGAACTACAGGGGAATTCTTATCTCATGAAAATCCAGCAGAGATTTCATTCTAGCCAAATGAATAATAGGTATCAACAAATATTTCTTCAAGGATACAATCCACATGTATATGTTGAGGAAAGCAGTTAATACCTAAGGTGTATCTGGGTAATATATATTGAGTTTGTGCATTTGTTCTAACATATGGAACATATATTTGTTCTGATACTTGGAGATCTTGGCCTTTGAGCACAGCTGACTGGTTACATGTTATTGTTTACGAATGTGATAAAGCAGTCATTTATTTCTTGAGTGGTTAAATTGCTAATTTAGTAAATGGTTTTTCTTTATCTAAAAGGAGGATTGGAGAAATAATGACAGTAACTCACATTTGCACAGCATTTTCAGCATGCAAATTGTTTACAAGTATATTATCTTATGAGATCCTCACAATGTAATAAGACATAGATAGAGCAAGTATTCTTTCCTATATTTTCTAGCTGATAAGACAGACGTTCAGAGAAGTTATGATTTGATCAACATCACACAGCTAATAAGTGTCAGACTCGAGGCTTGAAATCTCATCTTCTGAATCTGAATTCTTTCTTTCCATTGTGCTATGTTTGATTTATAAATTAATACCAGTTGAGTGAGATAATATTTGCTTTAAGAAGTAAACAATGTCTGGTATATTTGGAACAAATAATACACACTACTCTTGAAAGCGAAATAATTTAAGTGAATTGTTATGGAGCTCTAATTGGAAGAAATAGCATAGTAGAAATAAAATTTATTGTACTGGATAGATGGAGTGATGACATGAAAATTCATGAGCATGGCTATCTGAGAACTACTAACCTAGAAGAAAAATCACACAATCTCTACCCCTAAAGTTACACTCATCTAGAGAGCATGTATCCATGATTGTGGTTGCCTTTCCAGAAAAATGCATTCTAATTGATGACAGCATTTATATATCATTAAGTTGTAGTTCTAAACACTACATAATGAGTTGCTGGTACTGTAAGAATGAGAAAAATGATAAAGTACCAAACAAAAATATTTTGAAGAGTAATAAGCCAGCTGTTTCCACGGACTTTTGTGTGAAGTTTACTTCACTTTTCACGTGTACTTATTATGTATATTTCACTTCATGTGATACACTTTTTTTTTTTTCTTACCACAAGCCTTCTCTTGTACCGGTATTATTGAACAGCAATAGTTGGATGTGGTTTAATTAAATAGGACTTGTCACTCAGCCCAAACAACCTGAACAAGATCTAGTCTACATTTTTAAATTGACTGAGTCATTTTTATCCAATATACTAAAATTTTCACCAAGTACTTGTTGGAATATATTGTATATGAAGTCAATCTGTGTTTGATTTTAAAGTAATAATTTGAAGAATTCTTTTATCCAAAGGTATCACTGGACTATTTTATTCAGTAAGATTTAAGGCAAAAAGTACACAATAGCCTGTTTGATCTCAATTAATTTTCACATTGAGTATGGCCAACTATTGCTGATAACAAATGTGCATATTCTGGTTCCAATTAATTCATGTTCCTATTTTTTGCCTAAAGCAAAATTCTGAAATGATTAGAAACACAGTATCTAGGACCATTTCCGAATTGTAGATCAGGGATTGTCAAACTATTGCCTATAGCCCCAATCTGGCCACACCATTTTTTTATTAATAAAGTTTGTTTTATGTTCCAGCCATGTTCTCTATGTCGAGATTCACAGCTATTTCATATAATTAATATTGCAAAATAGATGTGAACTTTTTGAGCTGTCTCTGAAATACTCAAGCCTAACATAGGCACTCTCATTTACCTACATGTTATTTAAGACTACTTTCATGGTACAAGACAGACTGAGTAGTTGCAAAAAAAGACTGTACATATGTGTCCTGGGAGAAAGATGGAAAAGAGTGCTATTTGACAGAAGTGTGCTGGAGCAATGTGGACTCCATGATGGAGTAAGAATATGGGGCTTTGGGGAAAAGTCTATGAAAGCAGAGGGAGAATATGGTAGAAGAAAGATGACTGGAGGTGGACTGTGGAAGGTCAGGCCAACAAGTCTGGACCTTAATAAGGTGGGAACCTTTGTGTAATGATTTTGGAAGCAATGGTTTGGAAGGCGACTCTTAGGTGGGCTGCATGAAAGGCCGGAAGCAGGGACACAGGTGGTTCCACCTATATCTCACAATGCTGGTTCGGATGAAAAGAACACTGCTTGGTTGACTAAAATAGTAATGAGAAGGAAGATACTGAAATCAGGGAGGCATCGAGAAGGCGGATATTATATTTGAAGATTGATTAGCAAGAGTGAGGGAGGGAGAAAATGAGAGAAGTTTACAGCCAAGTATGGAGGCAGACCAGTTGTTATCATTTCTTGAATTGAGGATTTGAGGGGAGAGAATTTGAAATGTTGAGAGAAGACAGAATGTATAGACATTTGACAAGGATTTTGAGATGGAGGTAAAGTAGGGATTTCACAGCTAAGAACTCATTTCCTTTATATTTTGTTATTTAACAAACTACCCCAAAACTATGGCATCAAATAAAAACAATTATTTATTTTGTTCGTGAATCAGCAAGTAAAGCAGAACTTGTGAGGGACAGCTCATTTCTGCTCCACACAGCATCACTTGGGGTAGCTGGCCTAGAGGCTGGAAGACTCACCATCAATGTAACTTCCTTGCGTGGCTGATAAGTAGGTGCTGGCTTGTCGTCTGGGAGCTCCATCAGGACTGTGGGCCAGCAGCTGTATTTCCTCCCCAAAGGTTGCTCGGGCTTCCGTATGGCATGGTACTGGGATTCAAGAGCAAGAGTAACAAGAGATGGGAAGTGAAACTGCCCATTTTGAAGGCCTGAGCCCCAAAACTGGCGTTGTATCTTTTCAACTGATTCTATTTGTCAAGCACTTACAGAGCCCAGAGTCAGGGTGAGGAGATGTTTACATCTCAGTTGGAAGAGTGTCAAATGATTTTGGCGCCGTGTTTTTACACCATCACAAACTGGAGTTCAAGCATCAAGGTCAAAGCTAATAACCTGTTCAGGTTATTGTTCTGCGGGGAAGTTCTGAAGCAAGTGGAATGGGTGACTCTCGAGAAAATGGGGCAAGGAAAGAGCAGAAGGTCCAAAACAAAATATCATTTTATTTACATTTGATGAATTAGCAGGGAAACACGGTGGCAATAAAAAATATAGAAATATTATTTGAAATGGAGTAGATGGCAAGGCAGTGGTTGCAGAGTATTATTTGCTTCTTATCTAGGTTTTTGTTTTATGTTCCAGCCATGTTCTCTATGTCGAGATTCACAGCTATTTCATATAATTAATATTGCAAAATAGATGTGAACTTTTTGAGCTGTCTCTGAAATACTCAAGCCTAATCTTACTACTCCCTCCTGCACCCCAGAAAGAGAGAGAGAGAAAAAAAAAAGAGACCATAGGACTGGTTGTTTTAATAGCTCTTGCAAAACTTGCTCACCAAAGTGATGGCTGGTGACATGCTGTTCTGCTCTCTGTATCTTAGGGACAAAGGAGTTAGCAGACTCTGGTGTCCTGTGGAGTATGATGTGCACACCTGCTCTGCTTTGATGAAGCCTATTGCCTACACTGTGTGAATAAGAGGCCCATAATTTTGTGATGGAAAGTAACCGAAGGCTCTCTGGCTATCTTGTTAGAAAGCCATGTATTTTAAATAATGACTTTCATGCACCATTCAGCTGGGTCAGCTCTATCCATGGATCTTATAGCAACTATCAGGTGATCATCTTGAACATAATTTTATGAGCCTACCATTTCTCCTAAAATCTCTAGAGCCTAATGTATCTTCTTAATAATCTCTAGATAATACTGACACTGTCCAAGTCTTTGGAAACAGCTCAGGGATTATCTGATTGGCCTGCCTCCTACCTCCCTCTCCAAAGACCAGAATAACAGGAATACATTCTTGGATGTCAAAGTAATAATTTAACTCCACCCAGTGTTCTCACTGATGTGCCATTTGTTTTATGAATTCACTCTAGATTTCTCAGCTCATGCTAGATTTTTTAAAACCATAAAATGACTCTAAATAATTAACTCATGAAAATGTCACTGTGTCCTCAAGAGAGATGAAAGGAAACAGAAAGAAAAGACAGTGCTCACAAGACACGTATTTGTAAAATGCCCTATATAACACTATAATGTCTATCTTCAAGATTATTATTTCGTTTGGAAACATTTAATATTAAAAATTTCTCGAAAAAATGTGTTTCTGTTATCTTGGTTACATTACAGTAAAAATTTGTCTATAAAGAGATGTCTTTATTGTTTTTTATGGGCTACTTTAATTATAATGCTGTTAAAAGAATAATCATAACAAGTCCCAAAATGCCACTTGTAACTTTAACAACAACAATAATAATAATGGCTGACATGTTCACAGCACTTACTGTGTGCCCCGAATGTTTCACATATATTAACTCACCCAATTTACCCAACAACTGTATGAGTACTTAGATGGGGTGTGATAAATGGTAGTTTTTTTTGCCAACCTATTACTGTACCATTCTCAATTAGCTCATAACTGCTCCCATTTTTTCTTATTTGATTATATCATAGAACTGCTTTAAGTCCAGACATCTCACAGTGTTACTCAAATTTGCTACTAAATCTCCTGTACTTCACTCCAAATAAATAACTATGCTCACCAAGGTCTTATTATTCTTTGATTATTTCTAGTATTATTTTTTCCTTTATCCTCATCTATACTTGAAATAAGTACCCATCCTCTATTTGACAATATTCTTTCTCAAATTTTAAAACTCATCCCAAGTGTCATTACTCAAAATGTAAATTTTAATTTGTTTCTAAGCTGATTATGAAGTGTGTATCTCATGACTTATTAGCAGAGAATGAAAAGTGATTCCAAACCAATGGGCTCACATGTCTGTAAGCACTAGAATGTCTGTAAGCACTGTCCCATCCTCTTTTTTGTGCATTCTGTGTGACCATCTATATACATACCAGGAAAAATCTTCAAGATTTCACCAGCCATGTGTTCAAGGACTCCATTACCTTTGTGTGTGTGTGTTTAAAGATTTTATTTATTTGAGAGACAGAGAGAGCAAGAGAGAGAGCATGAGCGGCGGGTGGTGGGTGGGGAAGAAGCAGACTCCCCACTGAGCAGGGAGCCTGATGTAGGGGGGCTCAATTCCAGGACCCTGAGATCATTACCATAGTCCAAGGCAACCAACTGAGCCACCCAGGCACCCCTGTGGGGTTTTTTGTTTGATTTTTTTATCTTTTCTGATTATGAGCAATGCTAGGCAGGTTTTCTCAATTTACTTGTTAAAAGTTACTATATGACAGGGACGCCTGTGTGGCTCAGTAAGTTAAGCCTTCAGCTTAGGTCCCGATCCCGGGGTCCCTGGATCGAGCCTTTTGTCAGGCTCCCTACTCAGCATGGAGTCTGCTTCTCCCTCTCCCTCTCTCCTTCCTCCACTGCTTGTGCTCTCTCTCTCTCAAATAAATAAATAAAATCTTTAATAAAATGTTATAGGACAATCAAACCTCAAAAATGGAGAAAATCAAAGCCCAATTCCATCCTTCTGTGGTAGTAGTTTTCTCAATGTAACCATTTATGATACTTTCACTCAAACTGGGGAAAGCCTGTATTTGTGATTACACAACAATTAACATTAGTCAGTTGGCTTACTTTTTGTTCCATTAAGATAGGAAATGTATTCCATTGAATATTTATTTATTGAGCACACACCGGCGAGCATAGAAATATACGTACTATCACCAGAGGCCCTTTTCAATACACGTTAATAATGATAATTTGTGTTTGTCATTTTAATTTCTAAATATCCTCTATATTTATAGTGAAGTTTGATGAAACTGAGGCAGAGATGTGGATCACACATACAATAAATATATGGAGCACTGGGACTACAAGCTAAGCTACATGACCAGTTCTTTATACTTTCCAAAAATTGGTGAGATTGCACTCTTATTTTAAATATCAAAGCTCCTGGAAGTCTTCCCTGACCCATTTTGTATTTTGGGCTCCTAGTGTGGTTGTTCACTGGTTATGTACTGAATATCTGAATGCATACAACATGGCATTCAAGATCCATTTGATTTTACTAATAGAGCTTCCCAACTGGTGTGCAAAGTGGGTTACAGGTGTGTGATCTTCATTCTCTTCAGTCCTCTGGACCTCCAACAGGAAGCAAGGTATTGGGTAGTAAACAGCCTCACCTTTACCCTGTATACTATAAAAGGATTCTCATCTTCTGAGAGTGCCATGCCATGAAAAAACTTAAAAACCACATATTTAAGACACATATTGCTAATAAGAAAAAATATCATGGAGTTGATTAAAATTCCAAATAAGAACTTCTTGGAAGAGCAACTGGCTGAACCCATGGAAAACAGAAAGAATAAACTAATGGAGACAAAAGGAAAAAGAGTGAGTTATCAAAGAGAAACCAATACCAAATAAATAAATAAATAAATAAATAAATAAATAAATAAATAAATAAAT